>NW_017671024.1:126759-351045 GCF_001879085.1 Nicotiana attenuata
TCTAAAAATGTTGAAATTGAGACTTATAATAATTAAGAATTATTCGGTGGTACCGGGCGTCAAAAATCAAGCCTGGAACCCATACATAACTATTATCTCCAATTTCAAAAATCATACTTAATTTAATTTATTAAGTTAATAAAAATCTAAAAATGTTGAAATTGAGACTTATAATAATTAAGAATTATTCGGTGGCACGGGCGTCAAAAATCAAGCCTGGAACCCATACATAACTATTATCTCCAATTTCAAAAATCATACTTAATTTAATTTATTAAGTTAATAAAAATCTAAAAATGTTGAAATTGAGACTTATAATAATTAAGGATTATTCGGTGGTACCGGGCGTCAAAAATCAAGCCTGGAACCCATACATAACTATTATCTCCAATTTCAAAAATCATACTTAATTTAATTTATTAAGTTAATAAAAATCTAAAAATATTGAAATTGAGACTTATAATAATTAAGAATTATTCGGTGGTACCGGGCGTCAAAAATCAAGCCTGGAACCCATACATAACTATTATCTCCAATTCAAAAATTTATAATTTAATTTATTAAGTTAACAAAATTCTAAAAATGTTGAAATTGAGACGCATAATAATTAAGGATAAGTCGGTGCTACCGGGCCTCAAAAATCAAGCCTGGAACCCATACATAATTATTATCTCCAATATTAAACATAATTAATTATTTAATTTATTAAGTTAACAAAATTCTAAAAATGTTGAAATTGAGACGCATAATAATTAAGGATTATTCGGTGCTACCGGGCCTAATAAATCAAGCCTGGAACCCATACATAACGATTATCTCCAATTCAAAAATTTATAATTTAATTTATTAAGTTAACAAAATTCTAAAAATATTGAAATTGAGACGCATAATAATTAAGGATAACTCGGTGCTACCGGACCTCAAAAATCAAGCCTGGAACCCATACATAATTATTTACTAGGAAGGTCCTCCACCTTGACGTACATTTCCAATAATTTTATTACAATAAATTCCCTGTATTCATCCGGAATCCGCAAAAAATCTCTAAGAGTTTCATCATCCTCGATGTTAAACTCAGAATAATAAGCAAACCCCTGCGGAGTCACTGAATAAGGAAATCTACCGGTTACTTTAAGGCTAACCGAACGCCTCCGCTCACTCATTTTTTTACGTAGCAACAATACCAATGTATCGTACTCCATATTAAGTGGTAATTTAACATGACACTGTGGAGGTGAGCTATACCTCAAAGAGTTATTCTCCACCACAATCTCACCCCCCCCAATACAGTGAAACCCTTATTTTTGGCACTTCAGACATTGTAAAATATTGATTGATAAGGAGAAGAGAGAATAAACGTATGTTTGAAGTTTAAGTGTTGAATGAATTTTTATAAAATTGAAGCGCCTATAAATAAGGCAAGTCCGACCTTGGGGTGTACAATTTTTCAAAGTAATTCGCAGTATAATACTGCGAATTATGTATTTTGAATTATTGTTATGTCAGTTAATTATTGGTGGGGCCCAAAATCAGCCTATTTCGCAGTACTGTACTACGAAATGTCATAAAAAATATTTTTTTTAATATTTCGCAGTTTTATACTGCGAAATGCCTTAACAGCAAAAAATCCGTTAAGTCAATTCGCAGTATAAAACTGCGAAATACCCATTAATGTACCTTTTTTTTTAAACATTAAAAAAGTACTTTTTGTACAAAAAATTATCATTTAAGTTTCGGACTCCCCTAAACACTACCCACCCTCACCCTCCTTCTGACGCCACCGCCAAGACCCCTCACATCGATCACTCATGAAAACCCCTCCCATCAGTCACCCCAACCACAAAAACCACCTGCACAAGCAACATACTCCCTCTCGTTACAACCGGCCATTATACACCCTTCCAAACATCCCCTTCCCAAGCACCAGTACCCATTTCTTCCCAACAACAACATGAATCATCGATACCAGCAATGTAACCACTAGCGCTATCGCCACCAATTCCCTCCGCAAGTGAGGGAGATCCACCAACACCCTCCTTAACAATACAATCACTTTCAAGCCCACTACTACTTTCAAGCAACACTAGTCCCAGTGATTCCAGTTCCTATACTGCACCATCCACCACCGACCCCATGGGTGGATATAGTGGGATTACAGCAACATGCACAGTTCTTTCTAGAGAACATACAAGACCTAGTCGATCAACTACAGAATTGGGGACCCAACACTAGTAGTACGCATGGAAACCTTGCAGAACATGGAGATGTCAGCATTAGAGATGGTAAACAACCTCACAGAAGCCACTCAATGACAGCACCACATGCAGGGGACCTACCAGCAACCACAGGCGCAACAACAATTACAGGTTCACATCCAAATGCATGCCCAGGAGGAACAACAAATTCCTACACTCCACTAAATGATTAGTTGCCCTCATCACCGGACACAGAGGAGTTGCAGCTGGCGAAGTCACTAGACATCCTAGTGGAGGCACTATAAGTGGAGGCAGTAACAGTAGAGACACCAGCACCACCATTATCCCCTTTGGATCCAAAGGCGGATATAATCAACCTACTGAACAACCAAGGAGTGCAGGCACCAAACATCCTAGATCGAATATTATAAAACATCACTCTACGGGAATCACTATCGATAACACTTCCCGAAAATAGAGAAAAATGATACTTTATCACAGTTCCAAAAATGTGCTTTGCATAGAAGTGAATATCCGTACCTACCCCTTCTCGATTCTCCACAAATATGCAGTACTGCTTCTCCCACACCGATTGAGGAAGACTTGCCATTATCGGCATAGAATGGGGAGGACCACCCACTAGTTGCACACCTGCTCATGTTATTGGATCCGGGTGGGAGCTCGCGAATAATTAATGAACCTAAAATGAGGATACTGCTTTGGAACTGCAGAGGCTATAACAACCAGGAACTCAAGCATAACTTCAAAGACCTGGTGGATTGGAACAACCCCTCCATCATCTGTCTCACTGAAACACACATGCAAAGCCACTATGACATTTGGAATTTATTGGTTTTACTGACCTTTTTGAAATTAGCGCATATGGCTACTCTAGTGGAGCTTTCATTATGTGGAAGCATGAGGAACTGGATAAGGATCCAATAGCAGTGACAGACCAGGAAATCTATGCAAACATCCAGGTCAGTAGCAACTCAAAACCTTGGCTACTATCCTTAGTTTATGCCAGTACCTTACTAGCTAATAAATAAATTCTATGGAACAATTGGAAATTATTGCTAAAAATAACACCTACCCGTGGCTACTGTGTGGAGACTTTAATGAAGTCACAGCCGCCTGCGTAAAGTTTGGAGGAATGCCCATAAACAGCAGTAGAAGTAATGCTTTTCTTAACAGTCTTGACAACAATGATATGCTTGACTTGGGTTTTGCGGGACCTCGTTTCACATGGACAAATAGAAGGAAAAGAAGGCAGCACCAAATATATGAGAGGTTAGAAAGATTCCTTGGGAATTCGGACTAGGTAGAACAATTTCCCCATGAAGCTGTCACACACTTACCACGTACAGATTCGGATCCCTGCCCTCTTTACTAAGTCTGACAAAAAAAATTAATAAACCTACACATTTTTTTGCGTTTTGAAACAATGTGGCTAAGCCACTCACTTTTCCCAAACATTGTCAGACAACATTGGAACAACAATATAAGCTACGAAAATTCTATCAATTTCTTTACATAACACGTGGAAGAATGGAATAGGTCTACTTTTGGGAATATCTTTAAAATAAAGAATTATTTTAGCACGTATACGTGGGCTCCAGAACATAGACCCACAACGTATGACAAACTTTCACATTACTCTTGAGGACAACTGTATTCATGATTACAATATCATCCTCCAAAATGAGCACGATTTTTGGAAACTAAAATCAAAAGTCCAATGTATAAATGGAAATGATGCCAATACAAAATTCTTTCACCTCTTAGCTATCCAGCGAAGTAGGAAAAATAGAATTCTAGGACTCAACAACAATGTTGGGAACTGGACTTTTGATGCTAAAGGAATTAATGAAATAATTATAAAGCACTTTCAACACATCTACACAACAGACCGAGAATCATGTTCTTATTTTACGTAAACCAACCCAAGCAACCTAAATATACTTTCTAAGCAGGACAAAAACTCTCTCACTAGGCCCTTAATAATAACTGAAATTACCAAAGTTATTAATAGTTTCAAACATCTTAAGGCGCCTGGCCCGGATGGTATCCACCCAATTTTCTTTCAAAAATATTGGGCAGACACACAAGCAGTTGTCACCCATACTTGTACTCAAGCTTTTACTACTTTATTCTATACCGCCTGACTTAAACCGGACCTATGTAACCCTCATTCACAAGGTAAAATACCCCCAAAATATCCTCTAATATAGACCTATAAGTCTTTGTAACACTGTTTACAAAAATTATCATCAATCGTATATGCCCACTTCTTAACAATATTATTAGTCCTAATCAATGTAGTCTTATTCTAGGAAGAAGAGCAACTGTAAATGCAATAATTATCCAAAAGACAATTCACTCATTTAAGAGCTGTATGGGTCGGACTGGGAAAATGATGCTAATGTCACGACCCAATTTTTCCCCTCCGTTGGGTATCGTGACGGCACCTAGTCTTAAGGACTAGGTAAGCCTAATATTTATGGAATACAACAACATACCCAGTAAAATCCCACTAGTGGGTCTGGGAAGAGTAGAGTGTGCGCAGACCTTACCCCTACTCCGAAGAGGGTAGAGAGGCTATTTCCGGGAGACTCTCGGCTCAACAGGAGAGACAATAATATCAGAAAAGAAACCAAAGAAAAGGCATGTAACAACAAAAGATGCCAGAAAGAAAATAACAACAACGAATAAGTAAAAGGACAATAACATAAAACTATGCAAAACAACAATGTGAACACAACATACACCGCTAACAAACCTAAACAAAACTCTATCAGACTACCCGGTACAAAAAGGGAAGAACTCTCGACTACCCCTAGCTCGACTACCCCCTAGACTACCACCCTAGTGCTCGACCTGCACATGTTCCTATCAAGAGCCATTTCCTTGGAACTCTGAAGTCGCCCCATGTCCTGCCAAATCACCTCGCCCTAATACTTCTTAGGTCGCCCTCTGCCTCTTCTCGTACCTGCCAAAGTCAACCGCTCACACCTCCTAACCGGTGCATCTAGGCTTCTCCTCCGCACGTGTCCGAACTATCTAAGCCGCGCTTCCTGCATCTTGTCGTCCATGGGAGTCACGCCCACCCTCTCCCAAATATCTTCATTCCTAATCTTATCTAGCCTAGTGTGCCTACATATCCATCTCAACATCCTCATTTCTGCTACTTTCATCTTCTGGATATGTGAATTCTTGACTGGCCAACACTCAGCTCCATACAACATGGCCGCTCTAACCACCACTCTATAGAACTTACCTGTGAGTTTCGGTGGCATATTCTTGTCACATAGGACTCCAGACACTAACCTGCATTTCATCCACCCCACCCAAATACGGTGCGTAACATCCCCATCGATCTCCCCATCTCCCTGGATAATTCACCCTAAGTACTTAAAACTTTCTCTCTTAGGGATGACCTGTGAGTCAAGCCTGACTTCCACATCCGCTTCCCCCGTCACGTCGCTGAACTTACGTTCCACATATTCCGTCTTAGTCCTACTCAACTTGAAACCTTTAGACTCTAGGGCCTGCCTCCATACCTCTAGTCTCTCATTAACGCCGCCTCGCGTCTCATCAATCAGAACTATATCATCAGCGAACAACATACACCATGGCACCTCTCCTTGGATATGGTGTGTCAGTGCATCCATCGCCAGAGCAAATAAGAACGGGCTGAGCGCAGATCCTTGGTGTAACCCCATAACCACCGGAAAAGGCTCTAAGTCACCTCCCACGGTCCTAACCCGAGTCATAGCTCCATTATCGCCCTAATGTAAGCCACCGGCACACCTTTCACCTCCAGACACCTCCAAAGGACGTCCCTAGAGACCTTGTCATACGCCTTCTCTAGGTCAATAAACACTAAATGCAAATCCCTCTTCCTATCCCTGTATAGTTCCACCAACTTCGTGATAAGGTGGATAGCTTCCGTAGTAGAACAACCCGGCATGAACCCAAACTGGTTTTCCGATATAGACGCCGCCCTCCTTATCCTCCCTTCCACCACCCTCTCCTAAACTTTCATGGTATGACTTAGTAACTTGATACCCCTATAGTTGTTACAATTCTGGATATCCCCTTTGTTCTTGTACACCGGAACCATTGTACTTCACCGCCACTCATCAGGCATCCTCTTTGTCCTGAAGATAACATTAAACAACCCAATCAGCCACTCCAAGCCTGCTCTACCCGCAAATCTCCAAAACTCTACTGGAATCTTGTCTGGTCCGGTCGCTTTGCCCCGACTCATCTTACACATCGCATCCACGACCTCCTCAACCTTAATGCGCCTACAATACCTAAAGTCTTTGTGACTCTCGGGGTGCCCCAATTGCCCTAACACGATGTTTCCATCCCCCTCTTCATTCAGAAGTTTATGAAAGTACGACTGCCATCTTTGCCTAATCTTGGCCTCTTCCATCAATACTCGACTGTCCTCGTCTTTGATGCACCTCACTTGATCCAGGTCGCGAGCCTTCTTCTCTCTCGCTTTGGCCAACCGAAATAACTTCTTGTACCCACCTTAGCCCCCAAGTTCCTCATAAAGCCGACCAAAAGCAGCAATCTTAGCCTTTATGACCGCTAATTTCGCCTCCTTCCTAGCCTCCTTGTATCTTTCTCTGTTCGTTCTCCTCTGATCCTCGTCGGTGCTCTCCACTAACTTAATGTAAGCCGCTTTCTTGTCTTCCACTTTACCTTGAACCACGTCATTCCACCACCAGCCGCCTCGGTGCCCTCCAGAGTAACCTTTCGAAACTCCCAACACCTCTCTTGCTGCCTCCCTTATACAGTCTGCCGTCGCCATCCACATAGCGCTAGCGTCCCCACCACTCTTCCAGGCCCCCATATTCGTCAGCGGCCCCTCCAACTCCTACGCATTATCCTTAGGCAAAGCTCCCTACCGGATCCTCGACTGACCCCGTACAAACCTCTTCTTCCTCTTCATCAAGATACCGACGTCCATCACTAGTAGCCTATGTTGAGTTGCGAGGTTCTCACTTGGGATCACCTTGCAATCATTGCACAACCCCCTATCACACCTCCTAAGGAGGAGATAGTCAATCTGAGTCTTAGCCACCATACTCCGGAAAGTAACCAAATGTTCCTCCCTCTTCGGAAACATAGAGTTCACGATCACCAATTCAAAAGCTCTAGCAAAATCCAACAGTGAGGTACCACCCCCGTTCCTATCACTAAGATCGAAGCCACCGTGCACCTCACCATAGCCACCAACAGACGAACCAATATGACAATTGAAATCCCCTCCTATGAATAGCTTCTCCGTAGGCGAAATACCATGTACCACCTCATCATCGCCTCCCAGAAGCGCCTTTAAGCCTCCTCGTCCAAGCCCGTTTGTGGCGCGTAAGCGCTAATGACATTCAGAGTGCTCCCTCCAACTACTACCTTAATCGCCATCAATCTGTCATTCACCCGTCTAACCTCTACCACCAACTCTCTACGCTCCCTATCCACCAAAATTCCCACTCCGTTCTTGCCCTTCACGACTCCTGAGAACCACAATTTATACCCGTCTACATTCCTCGCCTTCGATCCTACCCACCTAGTCTCCTGCACACACGCTATGTTGACCCTCCTCTTTTGGAGAATCTTCGCCAACTCTATAGACTTACCCGTCAACGTCCCTATATTCCATGATCCAATTCTCAACCTACAGGCTACCTTGTTCCCTTTACCCCCTTTGTGCCCCGTCCCACCCCCTGACCCTTGCCCTACCCCCCTCCCTACCACACGACCTCCCCGAGGACATGACCCTACTCTGCCATTACAAACCACAGTCTCTACACCTACGAAGGTCTAAAAATGAAAAGGAGAAAAAACACCACACAGAACAACAAAGGGAGCAAATAGTAGCTACAAGCTCACTAGACTGACTAGACTAGTACGAAATACTACGGCAACAAAGTAATTAACACAGGAGACAGAGAAACATGAGGCGGGAGGTACCAATTCCCGCGAATAGAACCTGGAACTCTCGACTTGGTATACTCCCGATGCTGCGAAACCCGGCGTATAGCTGCTACTCTACTGCTTGAGCGCATGCACCTCCCAAAAGTGATACCTGCAAAACACGCAAACACCCACGGAACCAAGATAATAGGGGGAGAAAAAATGTCTTCTTCAAATTACCCTTAAAAGCCAAAAATTCTAAATTTACTGAGCTGTTGATATCAAGTGTAAATTAAACGAATGTTTAACAGAAGGCTAGAAAACAGCTTGTGTAGCTTCTTGGAAAATGAAAAGAAAAAGGCTGAGATTAAAATGGTAAAGTTGAAGAAAAAATCAAGACAGAAAAATACCCAACATGGGATTCAAGATTCAACTTTTAACTGAAAAAGAATTATGAAATCTTGTTGAGGTTCTTGAGAAAAGATGGAGAACGCAAAGGGAAAATATGAATTCTTGAAAAGTAGTAGGAATATTAATCAACAAATTTGGGACTATCCCGAATTAATGGACAACTTCAACCAAAGTAATCCACAGCCTATTTCTTATATGGATAACCAGTTTTTCAAGAACTGACAGCAGATTTTGATAAAGTAATTTCAAGTACTGATCATGTGAATCCAATGGGAATAATTTTATTGAAAACAAAAAGAAGTATGAAGAATTAAAGAAGATAGACACTTTTCCGATGGATGCCGGAAAGTCTGGTGCTCCGGCCAATTTTCAATCTGGGGAAATAATTGAATCTTGTCGGAAAATTGTCTTTCCTTGACTGCTTGTTTTAATATGATTCAAAAGAGTTCTATTAACTTCTTGGTCAAATTTTCCGATGGATGCCGGAAACTTTCGTAGAGGATTCCTCACTCTTTAGGTAGAATAGTAGATATTTGAGATTTTGCTATTAGGATTGGACGATGACAATAAATGAAGAAATGTCAGTTAAAAAAATATAAACAAATAATTCAATCGACTAAAAAATGTTGATAAATGATTCAAAGATCACTTTTTGCCGAGAAAATGCAGAACTACATTCCGATGGGAAACTCGCCGGAAAGCCTTCTAAAGTTCACTGATTCTTGCACCTACATGCTATAAGAATATAATTTTTAGTAGCCTAATATTTACGGAATAACACCAATAATAAATAACATCTAAAAAATTTCTAAAATAAACTCTTTATACAATAAATACGTTCCGAAAATCAGGTAGTACAAGTCATAAGCTCTATAGAGTTACAACTACTAAACACAACCGTATGGAAATAAGTACAACAGTGTGAACATAAAATAGGAAGGTGACTCCGAAGCCTGCGAACACAGCAGCAGGGCTACCTTGAGTCTCCTCGACAAGAATCTGCACAGCTACTATCGAACAATACCTGGATCTGCACAAAATAAATGTGCAGAAGTGTAGTATGAGCACACCACAGCGGTGCCCGGTAAGTATCAAGACTAACCTCGGTGGAGTAGTGATGAGGAACAGTCAAGACACCCGCTGGGTCTAATACGCAGAACAAGTATAAGTATAGAAAACAACAGAACATAATATCTCTGCGATATGGCTAACAACACAGTAATTGCAATAAGGAAAGAAAATAGCAAGTAACAGCAGAAAACCGTAATAAGAACACAGAAAAGTGAACGAAATACAACCCAAGTCCAAAATCACGAATACAGCAAAGACAAGTCATAACTCAGCAACTACGGCAATTTTTTACATTTGGTCTTAGCTAGCAAACTTCAATCAATTAATCAAATCCTTCAAGTGATAACAGTGTTTCGGATTATATTTCGTTTCAATGAATATTTTCCAAAAATAGTTCTTTCAAAATAAATACCTTTCGAATATAATCTTCTCAAATAAATAATCTTCGAATATAAGTCACCCTGTGACACCTCATCTCATAATCATACAATACGGGTCTCAATACCTGAACCCTAACACTCGGCATCCTGTGCCCTCATCTCACCTCATAATCATACTGACAACTCACGTGCCCAAAAGAGCCATTCTCATATGGAAGGCAAATAAGCAAGGGTGTGCAATTATACTCGCAATATCAAGTGGCCTCCTATCCGATAAGGGTGTTTAGCCACGTGTATACTTATGCAAGTGTCCTAACGTAATTTATACCAGCTAGTAAGTATAAGGAACAGAACGAACAGCACATATAATGTTTACATAGGGATAGGATCAATGAAAACAACAGCTCAGAACACAGTGATATTAACAGGGGATCTCTTAGGATACCGTCCCGTAGTCTCAAACGTAAATGTACAAAGGATCTCCTGGGGTACCGTCCCGTAGTCCAAATCATAAATATGTAGGGGGATCTCCCGAATACCGTTCCGTAGTCCCAATGTAAATATCCAGTACAGGGGGATCTCCCGGGATACCGTCCCGTCGTCCCAAACATAATGTGCAGGGGGATCTCCCGGAATGCCGTTCCGTAGTCCCAAAGTAAACATGCAGGGGGATCTCATGGAATACCGTTCTTAGGCCAAAAGTAAATATGCAGCACAACAAACAGAAATAACAGATACAGCACAACAGAAAAGTCATATATCACCACAATGCGTATAACAACAACAATGACAATAATACAAGGTACGACAAGTAAATCAACTCAAGAACTGTAAATCACAAAGAAACGGTAGAACCAGCTCACAAAGAATGACCACAGAAAAAGAATGATGGCATGAAGGGAATAGTTCAACAAAGGGAAAACTAACATGTAGCAACGATCCTACAATATACAAGTCAAAATAACAAGGAAATCAACACGAGTCCAGTAGTCCCAAATAAAGGCAAGTCAACAAAGATATAGGTTATCTAAACTCCTTTTAAGGTTGGAAAATTATGAGGATATTCGACAATTCAATTAAGGAAAGATGATCTTAGCTTCACTTAAGACTAAACAATTTCAGGAGGGATAATAGAAATTCTCAAATAAGACAAGCAGCTATGAAAAGATAGCATGACAATATGAGAGGCGAAATTCTTCTGTTAAGTCGAATAGTAGTCGATTAGGTAATGAGAGTGAATCATGATGCAATTAATTTCAATTAAGCATGTAGAGGTGAAACCAACAATTAGGAACTCAAAAATATCCCGAACAACTTCATACACAGTAAATATAAGGACCTAAGAACCCTAAAGGCCAACTTCCCATAAATAAGTCCGAGCACGCACTCGTCACCTCGCGTACACGGATTACAATCAACATAGAAGAATCAAATCCTAAGGGGAAGTCCCCCACACAAGGTTAGGCAAGATACTCATCTAAATTTGGCTAATTCAATACTCAATTTAGCTTTTTCTTTACCGATTCATCAACGCTCGGCTCAATCTAGCCAAAAACAACTTAAATACTTCAAACAATGCAAGAGAAAATAATTTCAACTAACAAAGCTATGATTCTTACACAATTTGCTAAAAGTCAACAAAAGTCAACTCCCAGAATCCGCACATCGGAACCCGATAAAATTTACAAAAACCAAATAACCATCCCGATACGAGTTCACCCATACAAAAATTATCAGATTCCAATACCATTTGGTCCTTCAAATCTTCATTTTACATTTTTGAAAGACTTTACCAATTTTCACCAAATTCCATCCCAAAACACGAATCAAATGATGAATTCAATGATATATTCATGAATATTAGCCAAAACAGAGTTAGAATTACTTACCCAGATGATTTGCTTGAAAAACTCCCAAAAATTCGCCTCAAACCGAGCTCCCAAAGTCCATGATGTGAAATAAAATCCTAACCCTCGTTTATATAGTGTTTCCCTGAACTTCCTCACCGCGCTCTGGGAAATTCCAAGTGCGGCCGCGCCTCCCAGGCCCCGCGGTCACGAAAAAATGGTGCGGCCGCACTTTTCAGTGACTGCACTGCCAGGCTTTAGTATTTTGGCAATAACTTTCTCTAAATATATCCAAATGATGAGTTCTTTACCTTTCTGGAAACTATACACGAAGGGCTACAACTTTCATTGTTGAATCATCTCAAAATTCCTTGTACATCAAAAGATATAGGGTTACAAAGTCGGACCAGCGAATCTGCAGATCTGCCCTAGAGCGCCTCCGCGACAAAATTTACGCGGTCCGCGCCCCCACTTCTGCCCTCAGCGAAATTTTGCCTCCGTCCGCAAAAATTAAGCACCAAAACAATGCCTGAGTTCCGCTAATGCCCGGACTCACTCAAAACTCACCCGAGGCCTCCGGAACCTCAACCAAATGTGCCATCAAGTCCTAAAATACCATACTAACTCAACGAGCTCTCGAATCACCTCAAATAATAACAAAAACATGAATCTCACACAAACTCAAGCTTAATGAACTTGAAACCTCAAACTTTCACAACCGATGTCGAAACATATCAAACCTCATCCGAATAACCTCTAATTTTGCACACACGTCACGAATGACATTAAAAACCTACTCCAACTCCCGAAATTTCATTCCGACTTCGATATCAAATTTTCCACTGCCGACCGAAAATCGCAAAATTTCCAATTTCGCCAATTCAAGCCTAATTCCACCATGGACCTCCTAATCCGAATCCGGACGCACGCCTAAAACCCAAATCACAATACGAAGCTGTTGAAATCATCTAAAATCCATTCCGGAGCCGTTTACTTAAAAGTACAATTCCGGTTAAATTCTCACCGCTTAAGCCTCCAAAACTAGATTCTTTCTTCCAATTCGACCCCGAATCATCCGGTAACTGAATTCAACCATGCACGCAAGTCGATACACATAATATGAAGCTGTTCAAGACCTTATGCCATGGAACAGAACTTAAATTCTCAAAACAATCGGCTGGGTCGTTACAGCTAAAAATTGATCTTGAAAAGGCTTTTGACTGACTTGAATGGTCATTTGTTAGAAGCTCCCTAAAAGCGCTAAATTCTCCACAGGATCTAATAAAGCTTATTATGAACTGTATAACCACCACTACCACCTCAATCATTGTCAATGGCAAGCCTACCGAGTTCTTTGAACCATCAAGAGGCATCCGTCAAGGGGACCCATTATCCCTTTACCTCTCCATTATATGCATGCAATCACTAACACAATGCATCGTTCATCAAGTGGATATCTTGAATTGGAAACCTATTAAAATAAGCTATAATGGGCTAGCCCTATCCCACCTTCTTTTTGCGGATGACCTAATCCTTTTTGCTGAGGCTGACAAGTCTAGCACAATCTCTATCATTAACATATTCAACTTTATTGCCCACCAATCAGGCCAAAGAATTAATTTTTCAAAATTAAAAAAAATTCAGCTAATGTACCACCTATAAAACAAGCAACGATGGCTACAACGCTAAACATCAAGGTAACAACTAATGTTGGTATGTATCTGGGTTTCCCAGTAACTAACATGCAACCAAAAAGCCCATATAATCACTTCATTCTTGACAGGATAGATACTAGGCTTAAAGGCTAGAAAGAAAATTTACTGAGCTTATCTGGCAAAGTAACTCTTATACAATCAACCCTCTCCGCAATACCTACCTATTCCATGCAAATAAACCTTCTACCAGCTAAGGTTAGAAACAATATTGATCGCATGCAGGGAAACCTTCTATGGGAGTTAACAACTGAAAAAAAGGAGAGTCTATCATATCAATTGGAATACAGTGGCCTCTCCTAAAAGTGAGGGTGGCCTGGGGCTGTATAAAAGCAACAGTAAAGAACATTGCTTTCCTTTCTAATCTTCTGTGGAGAGCACACACCAACCCTGACACCCTTTGGGAAAGAATTTTTAGAACAAATTATGCAAACACAAAGAAGAAACCACTCAATTTTCAAAAATAATGACTCTTACATCTGGAAAAGTGTTGCCAAAACATATTCTTTCTTCTCAAAAGGCATATCATGGAACATTGGAAGCGGGAAAACAGTACAAATTTGGGAAGATAGATTGATTGCTGGTAACTATACACTATGGGAACTAATCAAGGGACCACTCAACAAGGAACATTCTACTACAACTGTTAATAGTATCATTACCAATAATAACTGGTACCTGAATGCACTAACATAAGATCTACCAAATACAATCTCGGATATCATACAACGAACTTATCTCCCTTTCTCAGATAACATAAACGACTCCTTTTGGAAGGAAACAGAGGATGGACACTTCACAATGAAATCCGCTTACAATCTCTTCAATTAATTAACAGGGACTACCACACAAAATGAGACTTTTCACCACTCATGGTTATGGAAAGCACACTATCGTAATAAACCAAAAACTTTCTTTTGGCTGTTACTACACCAACGTCTACCAACTGGCGGCTACCCTATACCAAAGAAACATCATAGAAAGAAACTCTTGCAAACACTTTGGTATAGAGGAACATACATCCCATCTCCTCTTTCAATGCTCCATCAACAACAATATATGGGGAGAACTAAACATCAGCCCACCAACACCCTTAAATCACCTCGATTGGATAAAAGAAAATTGTACATTAGATGCGAGCATCCTGCTACCAAACAATTTTTCCATACATCTGCCAATAATCACCCCTATTATCCTTTGGCATATTGGGCTAAACCGCAAACACAACCTCTTCAATAACGATTCCCACCACATTGATACTAGGAAAATATTTATGTACGCTATGAAATATATCTGTCTCATAAATAAGAACTTCAAAAACCCCATAATAACCAAAACACAAATAAAATGGAACCCCCACCACACAACTTCTATAAACTCAACATAGAGGGTGCACACCAAAAAATACCGTTAACAGAGGAGTAGGCGGAATCATCAAAAACTACAAAGATCACTGGATGATGGTTTCTCTTACCATACAATGGCCACATCCCCCATTCAAGCTGAAATCATCGTCCTTTTGAAAGGATCGAAACTTGCGTTCACAAAAAACTAAATTCCACTTATGTCACGACCCAAAACCAGCCGTCGTGATGGCACCTATCGTGAAACTAGACAAGCCATTACTCAACATCTCAACACTATAAAAACTTTGAAAATAAAGATCGAAGCAATTCATATTTAAGAAAAAGCCTTTTTGAAACAAAAACAATCCAAAATACGATACAATCTATCCCAAAATCGGGGTGTCACAGAGTACATGAGCATCTATATAAGACTACAGTCTACTACAATATCTAGGGAATAATAACTGAAATACAGATGGAGATAATAAATGAGAGTCAAGGCCTGCGAACGCCATGCAACTACCTCGATAGTCTTCAAATCCTGACTCCTCGATCAGCAGCCGCCGTGACCAGAAGTACCTAGATCTGTATACAAGGTGCGGGGTGTAACGTGAGTACAAGCAACTCAGTAAGTAACAAGTCCAACTTTTGGACTAAAAGATAGTGATGAACTCAACTGGCACAGTTTAAAATAGAAATAACAGTTCAAAAAATGTAGGCATGCTTTCAAATTTAAATAGATGGCTCAAAACAGTAAAATAGATCCAATCTGAACGATGTGAAGTATATAACTCTACTACTTCTACATTTCAATACACATGTTGTATGTGATGCGCCATGCTGACAGCCTCATGTGCTCACACTCTCAAATGCTCAATCACTCAGTACTGTATATGGACCATACGGCCCAGGGAAGATCCATCCAAAATATATACATCACTGACCATCAGTCATCCAGTACCGAATAAGCCCAATCCAGCCCGTGTAGAAGATCCATCTCCAGGTATATAATGCTTCGGACAAGATCCATGTTCAGGAAAGATCCATCCCTCAATAATATCAACTGCGCTCACTGGGGGTATGTACAGACTCGGGGGGAGGGCGGCTCCTTCAGCCCAAGCACTATCATAAATCAGTATAACCGCTGCAGCGCGCAGCCCAATCCCATATATGTCACTCATAGTCAGGCTCTCGGCCTCACTCAGTCATAAATTTCTCCAGTCTCACTCACGGTCTCACAATGTGATGAAAAACTAGCCCGAAACAATGATATGATGTATCAAGAAATAATAACTGAGATTGAGATATGATATAAAATGAATGAATATGACTGAGTACGAAATATCAATAAAATCAGTAAGATGACAGCAAGAAACGACCACTATGGGTCCCAACAGTACCGGCACAAGTCCTAGACATGATATCTAGCATGATTGACAACTCAATTACTTTATCACATGATGAAAACACGGATATCAACAAGATAGAACCACTATACAGTGCCATGGAATCGACCAGCGCACATTTCCACGGTGCACGCCCGCACGCCCGTCACCTGGCATGTGCATCACCTCAATACCAATCAAATAACATATAATCCGGGGTTTTGAACCCTCAGAACCAAGTTTGAAAGTGGTACTTACCTCAATTGGGGCAAAACTCTACTCCAAAATGCCTTTGCCTCTCAAATCGATCTCCAAACGTCCCGAATCTAGACACAACTAGTGCAATACAATTAATTTAGGCCAGGGGATCAATTGCACAAGAAAAATACTAAATTATAGAAAAAATCAGAAATAGGTTCTAACCCGGCCCCTGGACCATGTCTCGAAATTCGACAAAAGTCACAAAACCCGAAAGAACATTCACTCTCGAGTCTAACCATACTAAATTTAATAAAATCCAACACCAAATGGTCATTCAAATCCCAAAAATTCACTCTCCAAATCCCTAGCCTCAACCACCAAATTTCACCTCAAAAACACACCAACTAGGTGAAAAATCAATGGGGAAACATAATTATTGAAGAAAAATGAACACAAGGAGCATTGCTCAAGAATCTCTTCAAAAACCCTCTCAAAAACCTCCAAAATCTGAGCTCAAAATGTTAGAAATGGACAAAAATCTCAGAACCTCGCTTAAATAGGTTCTGCCCAGGCATTTCTGCACCTGTGGAGCCTGGGCTCTCACCTGCGCACCCCCTTGTGCGGAAAAATGAGCGCTTCTGCGCAAACCACTTACTCCTAGCTGCCTCCACACCTGTGACCTCTGATCTGCATCTGCGCTATCGCAAATGGGGGAAAAACATCACACTTGTGGACTTTGCTGATCTCCCTCACTTTCGCACCTATGGTCCACCTGCCGTACCTACGGCATTGCACCTGCAGCCAAAACCCCCACAGGTGCAATCACACCAGCTGAGTCCAAACTTCAGTAGTCCCTCAAATCAAACTCCAAGTCCGTTAACCACCCGAAATCAACGCGAGGCCCCCGAGTCCTCAATAAACATACCAACAAGTCCTAAATCACAATACAAACATAGTCGAATCCTCAAATCACATCAAACAATATCAAAAACATGAATTACACACGAATTCAAGCCTAATGAACTTTGAAATTTCCAAATTCCACAAACGATGCCGAAACCTATCAAATCACGTCCGACTGACCTCAAATTTTGCACGCAAGTCATAAATGACACCACGAACCTACTCCAACTTCCAGAAATTCAATCTGACCCCGATATGAAAAAGTCCACTCCCAGTCAAACTTTCAAAAAATTTCGCCAATTCAAGCCTAATTCTATTACGGACCTCCAAATCCCGATCCGGATGCGCTCCTAAGTCCAAAATCACCTAACGGAACCATCAAAATTCAAATCAGAGGACGTTTACACATAAGTCAACATCCGGTCAACTTTTCCAACTTAGCTTTCAGTTAAGAGACTAAGTGTCTCAATTCACTCTGAAATCTCAAAATGACCAGCCCGGTCGTTACAACTTATAGCGGAAACAGATAGCCAGGTATTACTACAATTACTACAAGACAATTCTCACACTAAATCTAATGCTAATCTTCTACATGATTGCAGGTTCGTGTTAGAAGCTCTGAACCAACCGAAAGTTAGACATGTCTACCGTGAAGGAAACCAAGTGGCGCACACTCTAGCGAAGTTTGTGAGCAACTCTAACTCACATACTACTGCCGAGTGTGGCGAGCACTTATGGGGTGAACCTATTTATTTGCTTTATCTACTTTCCCTAAAGACAAACTAGGGACTGTTTCGATAAGATCAGTCTGGCACTATAATAACTCCTTTACTTTCAATGCATAATAATAATCAGCGTCCCTGGGCACTTTTATCAACAAAAAATATGTATCTTACTTTTCCTTTAGTCTATTTAAAAGAATGCCACTTTTTATATTTAATCAATTTTTTCATTACCTTGAAATAGCACTTCTTTACAAGAGTGACATGGCATATTTAAGACCACGAGATACAAAATCGTATTTTTCGTATGTTTTACATATTCTAATTACATATAAGATTACACTCTTTCCGCCTTCCCCCTCCCCTTATGATCAGGACAATTGGAAATGTGATACAAATAAAAAATAAAAATTCTAAGTTTCTGTCCCCTCCTTAGATGAGTTTAAATGGAATAGCGTAGTCAGTGAAAGTTTATGGGATATTATTACTTTTAGCCCGCACTAGAAAGTATTTATATTTGGTAGTCGAAAAAGTGTATAAAATTTGTATAATTTTGTATATAACATATAAAATGTATATATATATCAAATATATATAAAGTTTATATATATTTTTGACTATTATTTTTACAGCGATTATATGTTTCCAAAGTTAGTTTATATAAACCATCCTACAAATTGCACAAACTTTCTAAACGGGATTTTAGGACCTTATCAAAAAGAAACACCTTAACAAGCAAATGGCTTTTGTTTTTGGTAAAAGCTTCACTACTTTCTTCGTAGAAAGTTTCCATGGCTTCTCTTTTAAATAAATGGTTTTACCAAAAGTCAAAGCTAAAAAATAAAATGAGAAATTAGGCCTAGTCAAGAGTTTTTGAAGCCAATAATCTGATGTTGTCTTTTATAAATTTGTTACCTCGACCGAGTAGCATTTTCTTAGGATCACTTGACTTTTAATAGAAGTATAATTTCGATCAAATAGACCTAAAATATTTATCTATCTTGATACACGCTTAACAGTATTTTTTTCATAAAGAATGTACTTGAGGAAGATAATATTGTTTTCTACAATTTGTATTTTAGTATTTTCGTTTTCCCATTTCTACTTGTGCACGGTCGCAAACACCAATTCTGATTAGAAGCAACTAATTTTGAGCTTGATCAGTTCAAACTCCTAAATATTTTTTTAAAGGACTTTTAACATATTTTTCCTGCCGGCAAAAATAACTACAGTCGCTAGCCAAATATATAAAGAAATATATATTAATTTTGTATAAAATATGTATATGATTTTATATTAATATACAAATATTATACATGACTATTATTTTTTGGAGTACCGTTGATTTTTCTTTTTCTTTTAATTAACCTTGAACTCATCCAGGAATCTTCTCATCACTATCCTGATACTTGATCCATTCAAGTTCCTAAATTAGCTTTCTCATAGTCCCTTTTATCATATATACTCCTTTTTTTCTTTCTTTATACTAGATTATGTACTTGGTAAGACTTAATCTTTGAACTGGTCAAAAGAAGAATTAAGTTGACAATATTGAGCTTCTTATGCTATAAATATCAGAATCTTTGTTACCAGTTTCCTCACCAAGATATCCAAAAGAAAATACTAGCCATGGCTAAATACACAGCCTTCATTGCCCTCATCTTCTGTCTTCTCCTTGTTGCTGCTACTGGTGAGTCAACAACTTTTTTAAGCATGCTTTTTGGCTAAACCTTTTTGGTATGTCAGGTAAATGTTGGGGAATATTGAGTTTAAGCATCCAAAGTATGTTAGGTCGTTATTGTTTTAATGTGTGATTATCTCATTTAAAAGTTTAAACTGTTAGAGAAAGTACGTTTTTTATTACTTAGTTATTATGTAATCTCTCACTGCAACCTTCATTTGTCGGTATGTTGCTTTTTCATGAGCCAAACATGTAAAAATATATATTTTTTGGGTGGCGGTAAGATTTGAACCTAAGACCTCCTTCCTACTCTTATATTATGTTGAGTTATGTGATCATCTCATTTAAATGGTTATACCGTCAGGGAGAGTACCTTTTTTTTAATGAAGTATTATGTTATGTCTCAACAATTATACAAAGTGTTAAGTATATTTCAAGTACTTATATATCCTTGGTTTTCAATTTCCCAATTTCATGCAGAAATGCAAATGGCAGAAGGAAAATACTGCTGGAAGAAAAGTCACAAGTGGCATGGGCCTTGCCACTATTCTTACAAATGTAGCCACCACTGTAAGCACTATTTTGGAGCTGAATATGGAATTTGTAAGAAATATCAATGGGGACACAAACATCATCACTGGATAAAATATGCTTGCTATTGCTATTCTCCTTGCCATTAATCACGAGGAATTGACTTTAGAGCCTCAACGATTTGCTTGGAGTGATATATATAAATAAGAAACTGACTTGTTGTGTTTGCAGAGTATAATTACTGCATCAACAATCAGTTAGTGTGATTTTGTTATGTGTTTGTGTATGTCACAATGTAATAAGTTTTGTTATTAAGTCTCTAGCTTGACTTTTTTAGTCGAGCTAATAGTATTTGCCTGAAGAATTATGTTGCTTTCATTTTATTTTATGTTTCTATATTGGTGTTTAATGTGAGGTTGTGAACCATTGTATTACACTGCATAATACTAATATTTTTATTAAAATATCATTTGTACGTGAAGCAAGTTTGACATTGATCCCTACCTTGTATATTAATATTGTGAGGACTTTCGCATCTTAATTGAAAAGAGGGCATACCCTTTTGTGAAGTACTCCTTATGGAAGAAAAAGCTATCTATAAAAGCAAATAGAAAGGCAAGGATCCTCATAGGTACTGTTATAGGGTCAATTTTTTTTCGTTCTGGCACTGCACGGTATTCACACCACAATGACCCAGCCCTCTTCCTTTTTCCCTCATGTTTTGGTTTGATACTTAGAATATAAAAGGCAACAGAAATCAAACAACACACAATTTACAGGAATCACTTCACAACTTTGTGTTAAACTCGTGCTACAAAGAAACACTATGAAAGCCTTACAAAAAGAAGCCAAAGACATCCAACACTCTATCTTGACAAGTCTGCCTATCCTATACATATATAGACAACGTGTTTGGCTCACAGCCTTATCCCAACCTAGCAGTTGACATCCCCAACTGTAAAGGAATTCAAATTTCGAATTTCAAAACAGACAACTGCCCACGACCCCACATAGCCACTCATGCTGAAAAACAAGAAACTGCCCAACTAGCCAACTGCCCTGCATGTACGTGGCACATAGGCGCAACCTTCAAATTTTTGCGCCAACAAGCCCAGCCTTGTCATGCCTTCGCGCCATGCCAATGTGCAGCATGCCTTGCGTGCATGTCTGCCAATGCCGCATGCCCAGCTCGCCCATAACACTGCCTTGCCCGCGCCCATCTGCCTTGCCACACCCTGCCTTACCTTGCCTTAGTTTTTCTAGCCATTGCTATGCTTCTGCTGCCCATTGTCTTTGCCTTGCCATGGCCACGCCAATGCCATGGTCTTGCCAATGCCTTGGCAACTAAGCCACATGTCGTCGTGCCATAATCCATACCCACCAACACCTGCCCATGTCGGATAGCCTTGTCAACATGATGCCACTGTTATCATAGGGCTGTGCCGAGGTCCATCATGTAAATCCCTCATCACTCCCATATCATGTTCGATCAATCAAGCCGAGGGGCTAACAAACTTCCCCCACCAGATGAGCTCGTTGTCCTCGACGAGGTAGAATCCAGATACGCCTTAATTTGATCCTGAAATTTCCATAGAAATGGTCCTTTCTCCCAAGTTGCATCACACTCCTGCTTTCCCGTCCATTGAACCAGGAACTCTGTCCGCCTGTTCTTTTTGCTTTGACACAGTGTGTTGTGATCCAAAATCTTCTCAATATTATCCTCAAATTGTTATTGCACTATAGGAGGAGCACGCTTTGGCACCGCCCTTGTTGGATCCACAACATCTTCATGGAACCATTTCAGGAAACTCACATGAAAAGTTGCGTGAATTTTGAGATGTTCCAGCAGATTCAGCCGGTAGGCCACTTTACCCACCCTCTTTACAACTTTAAACGGGCCTTCATACTTTGGAATCATCCCAAGATGACGCGTCTTGCTACTAATTTTCTTCCAAATACATGGCATAAGCTTCAGCAACACTTTGTCACCAACATTGAACTCCAAAGGCCGCCTATTTCTGTTTGCATTCCTTTTCATTATTTTAGACGCTCTTCTCAAGTAGTCTCGTGCCTCAGCCATCAACTCATGCTCGTCACGAACATATCTATAAGCAGCAAGACACTTGCCCCCCGATTTCAACTAAGCAACTTCCAGTGATGTGTCAGGTTGTCTTCCCAACACAATCTCAAACGGACTCATTTCAGTTGCCGAAGACTTGTGCAAGTTGTAGCAAAACTATGCATTGTCTAGTAACTCAACCCAATTCCTCTGATTACCAGCCACATAATGCATCAAGTACTCTTCAAGTAGATGATTGATACATTCGGTTTGCCCATTGGTTTGTGGGTGATTTAACGTCAAGAATTACAAATCAGTCCCCAAGAATTTGAACAATGCTGTCCAAAAATGGCCTATAAATCTCAAATCCCGATCACTCGCCGTATCCCTTAAACCTCAAAGTGTTTCACAACATTCGTGTGGAATAATTCAATGGCTACTTCAGAAGAACAAACAGTTGGAGCACAACAAAAATTGCATACTTGAGAATCTGTTTACCACCACCGTGATTGATGCTTTGCCATGAACTTTTTGAATCCCGCTGATAAAGTCCATAGAAATGGATGACCACAGAAACTCTAAAATCTGTAGAGGTTGTAGTAAACCAGCTTCCTTCATTCGTTCAGTCTTGTCAAACTGACAAATCAGACAAGTTTTCACATAGGCCTCAACGCCATCTTCCATTTTCGACCAAAAGTAATTCCGAGACAACAATGCCAACATCCTTTCAACACCCAGATAACCAGCATAAGGAGTATCATGCGTCTCCTTTAGATGGGAATGACGCGATCCAACACCTTGAGGAACCACAATTCTCCCCCTTTGAAGTGCAGCAGATCATCCTCGACCCAATACCGCTTAATTGTCCTGTCTTTCACTTGATCCATCAATTTCACATACAATGGATCGTTTACAACACATAACTTGATTCTATCCAGAAAATCAGATTCAATTTGAGTAAGTGCACAAGTTGCTGCAAATACCTCTTTGCGACTGAGGACATCGACAACCTAATTATTTTTTCCAGGTTTGTGTACTCATACAATGTCATATTCAGCCAAGAACTCTTGCCACCGGGACTGCTTCGGACTCAATTTCTATTGAGTCTTGAAGTATGTATTAGCCACGTTGTCCGTCCTTACCACAAACTTTATTTCCAGAAAGTAGACTATCCAAACTTGAAGGATATGAATTACTACCACCATCTCATTCTCATGTGCGGAATAACGTTGCTCTACAACGTTCAACTTTATGCTTTCAGATGCAACCGGATGATCCTCCTGGACCAGCACACCGCCAACAGCATAATTTGAAGCAATAGTGTGTACTTCAAATGGAAAATCAAAATCTGGCGCTTCAAAATTGGTTCGGATGCAATGGCCTTCTTCAATGCATTGAAAGCCTTGTCACACGAATCCGACGAAACCCATTTAACATTCTTTTTTAGCAAATCTGACAAAGGAGCAGCCCTTTTTGAATAGCCTGCAATGAACTTTCGGTAGTAATTTGCCAAGCCCAAAAATGATCTTAGTTCCTTTATCCCGCTTGGTGCTTTCCAATCAATTATTGCTTGCACCTTCTTTGGATCAATCCACACTTGGTTTTCACTAACCAAACAACCTAGAAACTTTATTTCGCGACATAATAATTCATACTTTTCCATCTTGACATAGAGTTGATAGGCTCTATGTCTTTCCAGCACTTTCCTTAACTAAGAAAAATGATCTTCAAGGGTCCGTCTATAGATGACTATGTTGTCTAAGTAAACAACTACAAAGTCATCAAGATACTCGTAAAGAACATTGTTCATTAAATTACAGAAAGTTGTCGGGCATTGGAACTACAAGAAATTCAAAGCTACCATATCTAGTTACCTAAGTGGTCTTAAGGGCATCCCCCTCGGCTATCCTAACCTACCAATAGCCTAACCTTAGGTCTAACTTAGTAAAATAACTAGCCTTCGAGAGCCTGTTTAGCAGATCATGAATCAAAGGAACCGTGTACTTGTTTTTTACAGTCACCTTGTTCGGCGCCCTGTAGTCAACATATATCCGCAGCGTACCATCCTGCTTTTTTCTGGAACAAAGCAAAAGCACCATATGGAGCCTTCGATGGTTGAATCAACCCAGCATCAAGCAACTCCGTCAATTGCTTCCTTAGTTAAGTCAGTTCCATAGGCGACAAGCGGTAAGGAGGCCACGCAGGCGGCAGTGATCCATGAATAAGTTCAATCATGTGACCAATCTCCCTCTTCGGTGGTAACTCCCTTGGCAATTATGGAGGCATCACATCTTTGAATTCCTTCAGCAAATCTGCAACACAATCCGGGACCTCAATCTACACATCTAGCTTGATTTCAACGAGTGCAGCGAGGTAAGTCTCCTCACCCCTCTTCAAGTCTTTTTCAAATGCAATGGCAGAAATCAAAGCAGCAATCCATCATTCTTTCTTTCATCCCCGTAGGGCCGAATACCTTTCACAAAGCCGGGGTTTGTCTCCCCCGTGAACATAAGTCCATCCAAATGAGAAATTGGAGCGACTTTGTTCTTCTTTAGAAAATCAATTCCAATAGCACATTGAAGTCATCCAATGGCATTACAGCAATGTTGAACTTTCTAGACCAATGGCACAATATCATTGGGACATCTACAGCCACCCCATAACCAGGTTGCACCTTTGAGTTCAAAACCTTCATCTTCGTCGGACACTTTGTCACTTGCAGCCCATACTCTAAACAATTTTAGAGGCAACAAAGGTATGCGTGGCTCCTGTATTAACCACTGTCACCGCACTCTTGTTTCCGATTTTTAGATCCACATACATTAGTGTGGAATAAGAATTAGCCAAATCTTCCCTTGTAGCATTCACATATGCAACTTCTTACTTGGCAGCATTTTCTTCAACATCCGCCATAGTTATGCAAGCCAAAGTGTTCAGCAGCTGCAACAGATTCATATAAGCAGCAACTTCCTGTTCCTTTCCTTGTTTCTCCTCTTCATCAAGAAGAGCATTAATCTTCGCTTTATTTGGACAGTTTTGTGCATGATGTCCAAGTTTTTGACATGTCCAGCAAACCTTTTCACCACCCCTTGGCCTGTTTGTTTTTTACGAAGAAGCATCCATCTTGCATTTGTCTTTCTCAGTTCCATCTTGCTTCCAGTTGTCCTTCTTCTAGTCCTTACTCTTCTCTTTTTTCTTGACTTAGAAGAAGAGGCAGGATCAGAAGTTAGACCCGTTGAGCAAAAATCCACCAATTCATCCACTGTCGCAATTGTACTAGGCAGATCTTTAACTTTCTGCCTACAAATTTCATTTTGTGCCCAACCTTGCATTCCGGAAATGAAATTATGCATTTTATCCCCATCTGACATATTTTGGATGTCCAGCAACAAGGATGAAAAATCCTTCACATAGTCCCGGATAGAACCAGTCTGTCTCAACTGCTTCAAGAGATCCCTAGCAACCCAAGACGAGTTGCTAGGCAGGAACTTATCCCTCAGCGCGTCACGAAGCTTTTCCCAAGTATCAACCTTGGGTCTAACAGCACTTTCATCGTCTGTATTTTTCGTACGTGTCACGACCCTAATTTCCCACCTTAGGATGTCATGATGGCACCTAGTCTCTACGACTAGATAAGCCTAACACATGCTGATTTAATAATAGAATTGAACTATATAGTCATTTATCATAAATCATTAAATAACATACATAGCCACAAGCGGTCAATAGTTATACATTTTTCCAAAATCAGTAGTACGGAGTCATAAGCACTACTAAAACACACTAGAATTTCTAAACACAATATTATTTTGAATTATAATTTAACAGTAGTATATAAAGTAAGATGGTAACTGCGAGGCCTGCGAACGTCAAGCAAGTATACCTTGAAGTCTCCTGTCGCGCAGACGCAGCTCTCAATAACACAATCAGAATACCTGGATCTGAACAAAAATGTGCAGAAGCGTAGCATGAGTACACGACAATAGTACCCAGTAAGTATCAAGCCTAACCTCGATAGAGTAGTGACAAGGCCAGGTCAGACACCTACTAGACATAGAAACTTGTTCAAGATATACATAAGCTAACAATGGAAAGAACATCAATGTAAGACCAACGGCGGAAAAATTATTGATTTAAAATCAACAATAAAGTAATAGAACCATAAATGACAGCAAGTCGTAAACGTGTAATAAAGAAACAACATAATCAGAATATCGATTAGATGTAAATAAACTCAAATAAGGAAAAAAATGGATGACAACTCAAATAATCATCTCTCCCAACGCATGGACTTACAACAAGAATTACCCCGAGGCACCACACCTCATAAACCACAAGTCATGAATCACAATTTTCAAATCTTACACGTATGGCACCTCGTGCCCACAATAACAATTACCTTCACGTGGCAAAGCCCACGTGCTACCATATACTTTGCAACCGTGACACATATTAATTTAGATGAATGGAAGATATATTTAGACACCATGAAACATAATAACAATCTTGAATAATGTAAGGTGTCAGTGAAATAATGAGTTTATTATAGAAATCAAGTAAAACAAAATAATATACAATTTGTACGAAACATAGTATAAGATGGGTTTCATTTAGAAATCAATAAAATTGAGTAAAAGTATCATTGTTAAACAAAGCAAAAGATAAGTTAAATTAACGAGTTAAATATAGAATTTTTTAAAGAAAAGTATGATAACAATTCTAAGTAAGGTAAATATCTAACAAGGTGATGAGATAATTTGAGAACCCAATTATAGTGAAAGTGCGATAACCATTTAGAATAATAAGGCACCAAGTGAGGTAACGAGTTCTATCTTAAGAGGCATATAGAATAAAACATGTTAATAATTCTTTTATTTAGACCATTATGTTACCAACAACTCAACAGAATATGATATAGTGACTCCATGCAATTAAATTCATAATATTATTTCACCAAGTTATAACGGAGGCACAGATTGGCATGTTAAAGCAACACAATAAATCACGTAGAATGCATGACTCACACAAGAAATCACAATCGTTCCAACACATAGATAACAATGAATAACCAAACACAATCAAAATGCGGATGAATGATTGAAGGAAGAACAATGATCATTCAAATCAACAAGTTGTTCCAACATGGAATGTACAATAAAAATCACAACTGAGGAATCGCCTCGTATTCACATTTCACAATATCAATCACAATCTTTCCTTATATCACCACGTGAGCCTTACATTTAGTTTTTAAAGTCATTTTTTTTGGAATAGCTACACGTGTTTTAGCCCACCTTATCTCATTGCGTGGCTTCAAGTAGTTCCCCTACTAGCAACACGCGTATCAAGCCCACCTTATCTCACCACATGCATATCAACCCATAGCCTTATGCCAATGCATGTGTATCAATATGACAACACAATCACAACTCGCACCATAAGTGCCCATATGCCACAACTTGCCACAAAGTCAACAACACCAATATTTTTACAACAAATAGCCCATGGATCAACCACAATATGTAAAAGAATTTCAATAATAACAAAATGAATGAGAATGCTCAACAAGGAAAGGTATCTCAAAAGTTAACAACTTCGCCTCAATGTGATAACGACTATTACAACTTCAACACCAATAACTCAACAAGATGATATTCCACGAAATAACAACTTCAATTAAAATTGATTCAACAATTAAGAGGTAACAAGACAATAAGGAGTGCGATAACTTCAACTAAAGCATATAAGAGCAAAATAACAAGTAAGAGGTAGAACAAGTGCTAACAACGTCAAATAGAGCATGTAAGAGTAGATTAACAATGAGAGATATAACATGTTATGACAATTCAAGTAAAGGCATGGAAAGAGTCTAGATAATCTAAACCGGTCAAATACCACATATAGCCCATGTACCCACTCGTCACCTTGCATACACGGCCTTCACATAACACAAATAGGACAATAACCATTAAATCATACGGGGTAGTTTCCCCCACACAAAGTTAGGCAAGATACTTACCTCAAACAAGCTATATCGTTACACTAGAAGCGCCATCCCGCTCAAATCATCCTCCGAACGGCTCGAAACTAGCCAGAAGAAACTCAAAATCATTAAATAATGCCATAGGAAGCAAATCCTATCGATAAAGGTCGAATCTTTACACATTTACCCAAAGTCAACCAAAAAGTCAAACCTGGACCCGCACCTCGGAACTCGATAAAACTCACAAAATCCAACAACCAATTCATTACGAGTCCAACCATACTAATTTCACTCAATTCCCACTCTGAATTGGTGTTCAAAACTCAAAAATTCACGTTAGAAAAGTTTAGACAAAAACCCCCAATTTCTCTTTTGAAATCAACAATCAAATTCTAAAAAAAAAAAATGGAATCACGGAATATAATCAAAGTCGGGTAGAAAACACTTACCACATGGAAGAAACTTGAAGAACATCCTTGAATTCTCCCAATCCCAAACTTCAAGATGAGAAAAACCCAAACAACATTAATAGCCAAAAACGCTCAGTTGTACTGCCTCGTTTCTTGTGCCAAATAATTCTGAAACCCACTTTTGATACCTCCAATGGATTTCTCATGAAATTTCAGTCAACTTAGGCTGTTGAATCACTCCATTTGACCTTATAATGAAGGAGATATATTGGTTTCAATATTTGGAAATAGTGCAGATTTTTAAATACGAATTCAATGGCAATTTTGTAATTAATCTGAAAAATATAGCAACTCAGTTCTTAGTAAAATGACCATAAATTCCTCATACAATGTCGAAACTTGATGATTTCAGTTGTTATGGTTCAAAAATTACGATACAGATATAATGATTTAGTCGAAACACGAATCAAAGGCCGTTTGCTCAATATGGTAACCTTTATGATCAAATCGACGTTGAAATCGAAAACAATCACCATATAACCTAAACTTATCCAAAACTCATCGGAATTTAATCGAACTTTATGGATATGTCCAAAATCGTCATACAAACTTATTGGAATAATTAAATCCGATTCCGAGCCTGTTTACGTAAAAGACAAACCTTAATCAACTCTCAAACTTAAAGCTTCGAAAACGAAAATCATTCTTCCAAATCAATCCTCAACGGCTCGTAAACCGAAATCAACCACACATGAAAGTCATAATACATAATATTAAGGTACTCAAAGTCTCAAGCCACCGAATGGAACGCTAAAGCTCATAACGACCGGTTGGGTTGTTACAGTACGCTACCACAACACTGCATCTCCTCTTAAATAACGCACCGCCATGGTCAATTTTTCCTTCTTCGGGACGTGAGCAGTAGAGAAGTAATTCTCCAAGTCCCATAGGAAGTTTTCCAGTTCCATGGCGTCCCTCACGCCATCAAATGCCCTTGGCTCTGGAATCTTAATTTTGGTGTGTTCTTGACCTCCTTGGGGCACATTTGCAACAGCCCGTCGAAGGACCTGAACTTCCGTTTTAAGATCCTCGTTTTCCTTCTATAATTTTTCCAACTGCTCCACAACAGTTTCGTGGAAAGCCTGCAATTCCACCAGTTGGGTGTCAACACCCTCACGAACGAGTTGAAGTTCAGTGTTAACGCCATGGATCGGCGTCAAAATATCCACCAAATCCACTGCGTCATCAGTTATCCCCACCAGTGCCTCCAACTTTTGAAGTCTTTCACGAAGTTTTGCTTTTTCAGCCATGATAATTCCAAGAACTGACCGATGTTGCTCTGATACCAATTGTTACAGGGTCAAATATTTTTTGTTTTGACACTGCACGACAGTTACACGACAATGACTTAGCCCTCTTCCTTTTTCCCTCACGTTTTGGTTTGATACTTAGAACATAAAAGATAATAGAAATCAGACAAGGCACAATTTACAGGAATCACTTCCCAACTTTGTATTAAACTCTTGCTACAAAGAATCACATATAAAAGCCTTACAAAAAGAAGCCAAAGACAGCCAACACTCTGTCTTGATAAGTCTACCTATGCTATACATATATAGGCAATGTTTTTGGCTCACAGCCTTATCCTAACCTAGCAGTTGACATTCCCAACTGCAAAGGAATTCAAATTTCGAATTTCAAAACTGCCCACAGCCCCACATAGCCACTCATGCTGAAAAACAGAAAACTGCCCAACTGGCCAACTGCCCGGCATGTGCGTGGCACATGGGCGCAACCTTCAAAGTTTGGTGCCAACAAGACCAGTCTTGTCATGCCTTCGCGCCATGCCAATATGCAACATGCCTTGCATGCATGTCTACCAATGCCGCATGCCCAGATCGCCTATAAGACTGCCTTGCCCGTGCCCATCTGCCTCGCCACACCCTACCTTAGCTTGCCTTAGTTTTTCCGGCCCGTGCTATATATGCTTCTGCTGCCCGTCGTCTTTGCCTTGCCATGGCCACGCCAATGCCATGTTCTTGTCATGCGGAGGATACTTTCCACATAAGGACCTAAAAACCCTAGAGGCAAGTTTCTCACAAATAAGTCCGAGCACGCACTCGTCACCTCGCATGCACGGACTACAATTAGCATGGAAGACTCAAATCCTAAGGGGAAGTCCCCCACACAAGGTTAGGCAAGATACTTACCTCAATCCGGCCAATTCAATACTCAATTTAGTTTTTTCTTTACCAATTCATCAATGCTCGGCTCAATCTAGCCAAAAACGACTTGAATACATCTAACAATGCAAGAGAAAATAATTTCAATTAACAAAACTATGATTCTTATACAATTTGCAAAACGTCAACAAAAGTCAACTCCCCGGGCCCGCACCTCGGAACCCGACAAAATTTACAAAAATCGAATACCCATTCCGATACGAGTTCACCCATACAAAAATTATCTAATTTCGATACCATTTGGTCTTTCAAATCATCATTTTACATTTTTGAAAGATTTCACAAATTTTCTTCCCATATTCCATCCCAAATCACGAATTAAATGATAAATTAAATGATAGATTCATGTACTATAGCCACATCCGAGTTAGAATCACTTACCCCGATGAATTTCTTGGAAAACCTTCAAAAAATCGCCAAAATCCGAGCTCTCTAGGTCAAAATATGAAATAAAACCCTAAACCTCGTATTTATAGTGCACCTCCCGAATTTCCACCACTGTTGACCGCACAAAAACTAGTGCTGTCCGTACAAAAACCAGTGCTGTCCGCGGAGGATTTGACTATAGTGACAGGCTTTAGTATTTTGGCCATAACTTTCTCTACAGATGTCCAAATTGGGATTTCCTTATCTTTCTGGAAACTACACACGAGGGGATACAACTTTTGTTTTTTAATCATCTCAAAATTCCTTGTAGATCAAAAGATATAGGCTTCCGAAGTCAGACCAGTGCACCTGCGGAACATCTTGATGTGCGGCCGCACACCAAATTGTGCGGTCCGCACACTCCTCTGAGGTCCGAATATTTTTGGTGCGGTACGCCCTCCCAAAAGTGCCAGAACCATCTCAGAGTACCGATATGCACGGACTCGCTCAAAATTCACCCCGAAACTCATCCGAGGCCCTCGGAATCTCCACCAAATGTACCACACACATCCCATAACATCATACAAACTTAGCCCCACTTTAAAATCACTTCAAACATCGCTAAGACGATGAATCAGATGCCCAAACGCATGAAAATCACTATGAACTTCAAGAACCTCTAGAATTGCAACCAAGCGTCCGAACCATATCAAATCAACTCCAAACGACACCAAATTTTGCAGGCAAGTACCAAATGATATAACAGAGCTGTTCCATCTTACGGAATCGCATTCCGACCTCGATAACATAAAAGTCAACTATGGGTCAAACCTCTCCATTTCCCAAACTTCAACTTTTCCAACTTTTACCAAAATGCCCCAAATTACCCTACGGGCCTCCAAACCCAAATTCGAACACAAGCCCAAGACCAAAATCACCATACCAAGCTACTGACATCACCCAAAACTCATTCCGGAATCGTTTACTCAAAAGTCAAATTCCGGTCCAATTCTCACCGCTTAAACTTCCAGAACTATATTCCTTCTTTCCAATTCGACTCCGATTCATCCGAAAACTGAATCCAACCCTGCACACAAGTCGTTATACATAATGTGAAGCTCCTCTTGAACTCAAACTGCCAAACCGGATGCAATTGCTCAAAACGACCAGTCGGGTTGTTACATCCTCCTCCACTTAAACATACGTTCATCCTCGAATGTGTCCGGAGTCGTTCCAAAGCCATTGAACCACTGCATGAGCTCCTCATACATACAAGAAGGACAACAGTCAATGACAAAGCAGATGGCAAATGTAGCTTCGCAAGAAGGACAGTAGATGATGAAAACACCTACTGCCAATCTAGCACAAGGAATGCCAATCATGTTCACTCAGGAGCAATACGACCAGACTTTGAAGTTGATCAATAAGGACATAGGTGAAAACACAACAGCTTTTGCATGTACAACAAAGACTCTTGTCACAAATGAAAAAGTTAAAAATGAGAAATGGATAGTAGACTCTGGTGCAACCAATCATATGGTTCACAATAGAGAGTTGCTTCACATGATATACACAGGTATTTTAGGCAATGCACAAAAGGTATACTTACCTGATGGAAATTCACTTGATGTTGAATGTACAGGTTAGAGTAGAATTGGTGAAAATGGTGGTGTTAAGAATGTTCTATATATTCCAAACTTTAAATATAATTTGCTATATGTGTACAAGCTTACAAGGGACAAGCTGCTTTCTATCCTTTTATCCTGATTTTTGAATAATGTAGGACCTTCACAGTGGAAAGGTGAAGGGGATTGGTAAGGAGCTGGAGGGTTTGTACAACTTGCAGCATCAGGAACATGAAGCCAAAGCTGCAGCTGTACACCTTCAAGATCATCATATGCAAGAGGAGGACTTGAAAGTATGGCATGGAAGACTTGGACATGCTCCAGACAGAGAGGTATAACAGATTCCAAACATGAAGTTCAAAGCTAGTATTGATAGAATAAAGGAATGCACGATCTGTGCTTTAGCTAGACAAGGCAGATTGCCTTTTCCTAAGAGTATAAATAGATCATGTAAACACTTTCAGTTGATTCATGTAGATGTTTGGGGTCCATATAGATTACAAACTCATAATGGACATAGATTTTTCCTTACTATAGTAGATCACTATAGTAGAATGACATGGATTTACTTGGTGAGACTTAAGAGTGATGTGGTTGTATGTTTGAGACAATTCCTAGCCTTAATAAAGACTCAGTTTGATGTGACTGTGAAAGTTTTGAGAACTGATAATGGATCTGAATTTTTTAATTCTGAATGCAATGGTTTGTTTCAGTCTTATGGAATGATTCACCAAAGTTCTTGTGTCCACACCCCACAGCAAAATGGGGTGGTGGAAAGAAAGCAAAGATATATATTGGAAGTGACTAGAGCCATCAGATTTCAAGGTTTTTTACCTCTCAAGTTTTGGGGGAATGTGTACAAGCAGCTATATATGTGATAAGCAGACTGCCTCTATCAGTGTTATTGGGAAAGTTATCATTTGAGGTGTTGTATGGAAGAACACCATCTCTGCAGCATATGAGAACCATAGGGTGTTTATGTTTTGCTAAGACAGTAGGATAAGGAGACAAGTTTGCCGCTAGATCAATTGGAGCTGTGTTGATGGGATACTCTTCATCCCAGAAAGGTTACAAGCTATACAACATTTTACTAACTCTTTCTTTGTTAGCGGGGATGTCAAGTTTATGGAACATATCTTCCCATTTCAGTTACTTAAGGAAGGAAAGCTACAACTCTTCCCTAATGGTGTGCTGGATTCTCCAGTTACTCATGATGCACTGATACTTCACAGGGCAGACACCTCAGAGCCAGCAGGATTATGATGACATACCCCTCTCAGCAATACCACCTGCTGCAGATAACCATGCTGCTGATGCACAACCTTCATCACCACATTTCTTTCCCCTTGAAGACACACAGACTCAACAACTGCCTCCTTCAGAACAAGGAACACCTGCTCCTACAGAAAATCAGCCAGGACAACAAAAGGGCCTGTGTGGATGCAGGATTATGTCTGCAATGGATCATCAACAACATCAACTAACAAGCAGCTTTGCAAGTATTCAATGCAAAGCTATTTATGTCATGCAGGGGTGTTAGCTTTATACCAATCCTGCTTGTCCAAGATTACCAGCATTAAGGAGCCTGTGAATTATAAGGAAGTTGCATCAGACCCCAAATGGATTGATGCAATAACTCAAGAACTGAATGCACTCAAGGAAAATGGGACATGTACCTTGGTAGACTTACCAACAGGAAAGACTCCTATTGGGTGTAAGTGGGTGTTCAAGATAAAGTACAAGGCCAATGGGGAGATTGAAAGATACAAGGCACGGCTGGTAGCTAAAGGATACAATCAAATAGAAGGGCTAGATTACTAGGAAACATTCTCTCCTGTGGATAAGATGGTGACAGTAAGTGTGGTTCTAGCTTTGGCAGCAGCAAACAACTGGATCTACATCAAATGTATGTTTATAATGCATTTCTGCAAGGAGACCTAACTGAAGAGGTCTATATGTGTTTACCTCAGGGATTTCCTAGTTAGGGAGAGAAAGTCTGCAGCCTGCATAAATCCCTGTACGGTCTAAAGCAAGCTTCAAGATAATAGATCCTAAAACTAACTGAGGCACTACTCAGCTCAGGTTTTGTGTAGAGCCACTTTGATTACTCTTTGTTCACTAAGAAGCAAGGGACAAAACTAGTGATCATCTTAGTGTATGTAGATGATCTTCTCATAACTAGGAATGATCAAGGACTGATTTCTGAGGCAAAAGGCATTCTGCAGGGAAATTTCAAAATCAAAGACCTGGGGGAATTGAAGTTCTTCTTGGGATTGAGATAGCAATGTCCAAAGAAGGAATACTGATGAATCAAAGGAAGTTTGCAATGGAGCTAATTGCCGAACTTGGATTAGCAGGGTCAAAACCAGTGACCACAACAATGAAATGCATCCAGAGATTCACCACTGTGGAGTATGATCAGCATATGAACTGGAAAGAAGATGAGAAGCTGGCAGACTCAGGACCATATCAGAGGTTAGTTGGGAAATTACTATACCTCACCATGACTAGACCAGATATATGCTATGCAATTCATGCATTGTCCAAAGAAATCACACATGGAAGCTGCAGTCAGGGTCGTTAGATATATTAAAGGTGCTCCAGGACCGGGGTTGCAAATGAGCTCTAAACAGTCCACAAAGCTCACAACCTTTTGTGATGTTGATTGGGCATCATGCCCAGCTTCCAGAAGGTCAATAACAGGATATGTGATGAAATTGGGAGATTCATTAGTGTCATGGAAATACAAGAAACAATGCACAATCTCGAGAAGCTCAACAGAGGCAGAATACAAGAGCATGGCAACAGGAGTTGCAGAAATCTTATGGCTAACAGGACTTTGTAAAGAGTTGGGTGCAGAAGTTGAATTGCCAGTGGAGCTTCACTGTGCCAGCAAAGCAGCAATTCAAATTGCTACAAATCCAATATTTCATGAGCGTACAAAACACATAGATTAGACTTACACTTCATCAGAGAAAGGATTCAACAAGGAATAGTCAAAACCAAGTATGTGATGTCTAAAGATCATGAAGCAGACCTGTTCACAAAGGCACTGGGGAGATCACAACACGAGTACTTGATGAGCAAGATTGGAGTGATCAATCTATTTGCACCACCTAGCTTGAGGGGGAGTATTGAAGAAAAAAGCAGCAGCATGAGCCCGTGACTATCACGTGAGTCAGTAGGTTAGTTAGGAAATTAGCTAGGAAGTTAGTTATAACTAATTATGGGATTGGTTGTTAGTGAATTAGCAATAGTGGTAAGACTGATTACAGCTGTAGGTCATAGTGTATATATATTAGAAAAATGTCATCTATTAGAATAGATTAGGGAGAATAATTTTCAGCTCATTTTTGCTCTCCAATGGAGCCTTTGTTCTAGAACTTTCTGTTCATTTCTCTTCTCCCTTCTCAATTGAGCTAATATCCGATCTTCATCAGTAACCTTACAAAATCCAGTTGATACTCCAAAGTACTCTACACGTTAATTTTAGGTCTTTTAAACATTTAAACAGCTGATTCAATTACCCAGTACATGATTGACACAAAACGAATACTGTATTAGTCAGAACTGTTCTTAGTTCACATTAAACAAAAGCAAAATAATTATTCAAGAAAAGCCTGAAGGGGGGGGAGAGGGATATAAGGCTAGCTAGACCCTACAATCAAACTTGTTACATTTTCAAACAAATACAATCATAGTAACTGCTTGCTGGTGCAGTATTTATTAGGCATACATAAATAGATAGCTTCTTATTTCTTTAGTCAGAGACAATAAGTCTTGAGACCCTAAAGTTCCTTGTCGTGATTAATGGCAAGGAGAGTAGCAATAACAAGCATATTTTGCCCAATGATGATGTTTGTGTCCCCCTTGATATTTCTTACAAATTCCATATTTGGCTCCAAACCGATGCTTGCAATGCTGGCTACATTTATAAGAGTAGTGGCAAGTCCCATTCCATTTGTGATTTTTCTTCGAACAGTTTCCTTCTGCCATCTGCATCTCTGCATAAAGCATGAATTTTGCAAACTAAGAATAAATGCTTAATGAAGATATACCCCCTAATTGACTTAATATATGAACTGAAAATAGATTGTCAAGTCTATATATTATTTGGTGATATTTTCCTAGTATTATGATAGAAATATATGTAGTATGAAAGATATAACCCTTTTGAAGCACATAGAAAACTGGTAAAAAGAAATGTTTCTTTGCGTTAATTTATACAAATTAAAGAGAAGGTATCTTGGGACAATCCTGAACATCCCAATCCTTTTATAAAAAACCTCCCTCCCCCCAACAATATATGAACTCCTAATGTTAACATTCTTTAATCAAATATTGTATATATATCCCGTAAGGTTAATCTGTAAGTACATAAAAAAAATTAAATCCTTTGGAAAATAGGATCATGTCCAAATTATTAATGAGATTAATGTTCATCATCAAACAGCAATTTCATGACGGAAAGTTTCATAAGTATATCTCCATTATTATTTGTTTATTTTTGAGTCTCAATTAATACGGATTATTACACAAATAGCAGGCAGAATTCACTGTCATATATATATATATATATATATATATATATATATATATATATACGCCGATTATTTTTAGTTTAAGTAGTTGGATGATGTCCTATTTAGGTTAATTCTACCTATTTAATATACGGGCAGGGACTATTTAACGTTACTGTTAAGTGTGGTTATTGATCTTTAGAGGCAAAATACATTATCACCCCTCTAAACTTGTCTCGGATTATTAGTTATAGCCTTAAACTATTTGTGGTATTAATTACCCCCCTTAACTAGGCCTTTTGAGAGCCATTACCCCCCGGACGCTGAAGTGATAAATAGTGTGGGTGCACTCGCCTGCCACGTGGATTTTTCTGTATATGTAGCATTTTTTTTGAAAAATGAAATATATTTTTACCTTTTTAAGTGTGTTACTTTTTTAGATTATTTTTCAAATATAATTTATAATAAAACTTGGATAGAACTACATTATTTAGGCTAAATTTTTTTATTTGGCTAATATAGTTAAGTTTTAGTTCATCTTTTTTTGAATTTAACCTGAAAATAAAGATTTATACAATTGAAATAAATAGTCAAGGCATCTAAAAAGTTATAAAAATACATAGTTTAAAATTAATTATTTTGGCTATAATTTTTTATATAGCTTTAAATTATAGTGCTCTAAAAATATACTTTTTACATATTTTACCTGAAAAAGTAAAAATACACAGTTGAAATAAATAATCATTGCATCAAAAGAAGAAATCAAAAGAGTGAACAATTGCTATGCTAGCAACCACAATGAAGATAGAAAGGCCCTCTAAGATAGCCTAGTTGATATCTCCAAAAATCCTAGAGGGAGTTGGTTTGTGGGTGGAGACTTCAATGAAGTCCTGAAAGCAAGAGACAAATTTGGGGGAAACCCTATGAACACCCACATGAGCAACTCCTTTTGGAATTGCATCAACAATTGTCATCTTGTAGACCTAGATTTTAAGGGTAGTAAATATACTTGGTCTAACAAGAGCTACAAAAATAGGTCCTGTCTAATCCTAGAAAGAATTGACAGATGTCTTGCTAATAACCAATGGATAAATGAGTACCCTGAAGCTAACATTACTCATCTTCCCAGGACCCATTCTGACCACTGCCCAATGCTGGTCAATCTAGGCAATAACAGTCATACCCCTCCCAATAAACCCTTTAGGTTTGAATCAATGTGGTGCAACCACCCTCTGTTTCAAAACCTAATTAGGGATTCTTTCAAGCCTGATTCCACCCTAATCCCTTCCACTCTCGTGTTCAAAGAAAATGCTCTCAAATTGAATAAACATACATTTGGAAACATCTTCCACACAAAAAGAGGTTCCTAGCAAGGATAGCAGGGATTCAAAAATCCCTTCTTTATCCCATTAGCACCTCAATGCAAGTCCTTGAAAGCAACCTCATTGAGGAGCTTAACTCTATCTTGAAAAATGAAGAGGACTTTTGGAAAATCAAGTCTAGAATACAGTGGCTCTCAGATGGAGATGCCAACACAAATTTCTTCCACACCTCTACTATAAATAGAATGAGGAGGAACAAAATCCTTTCCCTCAAAGATGACTCAGGTCAGTGGATGTTTGAGCTTGGGAAAATCAAACAATTAATCTCAAAGTTCTTCCAAGAACTTTATACATCATCCCTCCCCTAGTCCCAGAATGGCCTGTCCTTTACTGACGTTTAGGGGCATTGCCTCTCTCAGATTCAACAAACAACAATTGGGATGGATCTTAGGGATAGTGAAATCGAAAGTGCCATATTCTCCTTCAAGCCTTTCAAAGCTCCGGGTCCTGATGGCCTTCATCCTTTCTTCTATCAAAAATACTGGGACATAGTGGGTAAGGATGTCAACCAATTCAGCAAAAACTGTTTCCACACATCAACTATGAACCCAATCATGAATGGAACCGTCCCGTGCCTCATTCCAAAATGCCCTCAAGCCTCAATGATCAAAAACTTCAGACCCATAGGATTATGCAATACTGTCTATGAGACAGTAACAAAAATCATTGTGAACAGAATTAAGCTTTCCCTTCCTCACATCCTTGGGCCTAGTCAGGCTAGCTTCCTCTCCAACAAGAATGCTTCAGATAATGCCATCATAGTCCAAAATACATATCTCACTTTGGGAAAATGAGAGGTAAATCCTCTAACATGATTCTAAAGATTGACCTGGAGAAGGCTTTTGATAGGCTAGAGTGATCTTTCATTAAGCAAACCCTCCATGCTTTCAAATTCCCAAACACCATCATCAAGCTCATCATGTCATGTGTTAGCTCCTCCACCATCTCTGTAATTGTCAATGGAGAGCAAACAAATCCTTTCTCACCCACTAGGGGCATCAGACATGGTGATCCTCTATCTCCCTACCTGTTTATCCTGTGCATGGAAAGACTTTCCAGAGACATTGACAATAATGTCCTCCAAATGGAACTCATCTCAAACACCCTCTCCATAAAAGCTTCAGCAAATATTGAAAAATACCTGGGGTTCCCAATCTTCCACAAAAGACCCACCCATAGTGATTTCCAGTTCATCATTGACAATATCCACTCTAAAATGGCTGGATGGAAAACAAGCATGCTAAACATGACGAGAACCACATTGGCAAAAGCATCTCTCAACTCAATTCCAAATCATGTAATGTAATACATCAAATTACCAGCCAAAACAACCAAAGAAATTGATAAAGTTCAGAGGAATTTCATCTGGGGCACTACTGCCACTAAACGAAAAATGCATCTGGTCTCATGGGATACAGTCACTATGCCTAAGGATAAGGGGGGGCTGGGGATTCAGAAAGCTGAACTGAAAAATAAAGCCCTTCACTCGGGTCTTGCTTGGAGGCTATACCAAAACCCCTCAGCCCTCTAGGCAAAAACTTTGATTGCAAAGCACTGCAATTGGAGGATCCCTCCGAAAAAAGCCAAGTCTCACACATGGCAATGTATCCTGAAAGGGTGGGAAACATGCATGGAAGCAAAAAGATGGGTAGTGCATTCAGGAAACAGAGCCAATTTTTTCAATGATCCTTGGATAAACAACCTCCCAGCTATAAGGTCCCTCATAGAGGATCCCCTGACAAGAGAAGACACGATCAAAACTGTTGCCTCTGCTCACCATAATGGCACTTGGGATCTATCTACACTCTCTCTCACCATCCCCAAAAATATCCAAAATTCCATCAATAATACATTCATCCCATCCAACCCTATTAAGGAAGACAGAATGATCTGGGGAGCCACCCCAAATGGAATTTATTCCACAAAATCTGCCTACTCACTCTTGGACTCTTGTCAATACCAAAGACAGGAAGCCATGGCCCATAATTTTTCGTGGATCTGGAAGCTGAAAGTCCCCAAAAAGATTCAATCCTTCTTCTGGCTACTTTTCCATGACAGGCTCACCACTGGAGCTTTCCTCCACTATGTTGGGATACAGACACACCCCATGTGCAACCTGTGTAATCAGGTAAATGAGAATTCAACACACATTTTCTTTGAATGGACTAACTCCAAACTCTTCTGGCAAGAAATCAATACACAAAGCACAAAATGTATAATGCTCCTATACCATCCTTCACTACTAGGGATTGGCCAATCACATGGGCATCCCTAAAGAAACAGCATTATAACAACATCATTACTTGGAAAGAGCTTCTCCCTTTCTGCATCTGGCAAATATGGCTCACAAGGAACAATAATATGTTCAACAACAAAAAAGAAAGGGCAGACTCAAGAAGTGCTATAGCTAAGGCTACTGAATATGTTACAATTATGTTGAATAAAGAACCAAAAACCAAAAAAAATATCTGGGTAAAATGGGAACCACCACAAAACAACAACTACAAGCTAAATACTGATGGAGCTGCAGCAGGAAATCCTGGAAGGGGAGGACTGGGAGGAGTATTCAGAAATGCAAGTGGAAATTGGGTACTAGGCTACATGGGTTCCATCCAATACACCACTAACACTCAGGCAGAACTCCTAGCCATACTGAAAGGGCTGCAAATTGCAGAAGAAAGACAGCTAACACCTTTGGAAATAAACACGGACTCAACAGAGGTAATTAGAATGCTAATCAATGGAAACCTCCTTTTTGACTCAATTATTCATGAATGCAGGTCAATCGTCCAAAGACTAGGCGCCGTGGTGGTGAGGCACAGCTACAGGGAGACCAACAGAATTGCTGATATGTTGGCAAAGGAGGGCAGTAACAGGAATTTTTTTGAAAATATTTTTGTAACAGCAAATCCTCCGGTGTTTGTCAAGCATGTATTTTGGGCAGACATTGCAGGGACTATTTTTGAAAGACAAATTATGGATTGTAATATTGCTGAAAATAGCCTGGTAGCGGGGGATTTGATATATCCACCCACAAATATTACGCATGTAACCCCTAACGGGTAGTTTTTTTGTTAATTAATTATGCATCCAGTTTTAACCAAAAAAAAAGGGTGAACAATTGCAAGAAATAACTTATTATTTCTAACATACTTATTGCACTAAGAAATACTTATTGCAGAAATATAGGGTAAGGCTGCGTACGATACACCCTTGTGGTCCGGCCCTTCCTCGGACCTCGCGCATTGCGGGAGCTTAGTGCACTGGGCTGCCCTATTTTTTTATTGCTCTAAAAATGTATCCATAGAGTAAGCTATTTTTTGCGATTGTACACTCTGTTTATCTCTTCTTTTGATTCAATGACTATTTATTTCAATTGTGTATTTTTATTTTTGCAGATAAAATCTGTAAAAAAAAAATATATTTTTAGAGCACCATAATTTAGAGCTATATAAAAAATTATAGTAAAAAATAATTAATTTAAAACCATATATTTTTTTATAACTTTTTAGATGCCTTGACTATTTATTTCAATTGTATAAATCTTTATTTTCAGGTCAAATTCAAGAAAATTATTAACAAAAACTGTAGTATTTTTAGCCAAATAAAAAAGTTTAGCCTAAATAATGTAGTTCTATCCAAGTTTTATTATAAATTATATTCGAAAAAAATTATTTAAAAATGTAACATACTTAAAAAGGTAAAAATATATTTTGTTTTTCCAAAAAATACCACATACAGAAAAGTTCACGTGGCAGGCGAGTGCACCCGCATAATTTGCCACATCAACATCCAGGGGGTAATGACTTTCAAACAGCCTAGTTGAGGTGGGTAATTAAGATCACGAATAGTTTAAGGCTGTAACTAATAATTCGTGACAAGTTTAGGGAGGTGGTATTTCGGTAAGGTATTTCGCCATGTTCCGTGCATGCCAAATATAGGCTGAAAAATTGAATTTGACAGTTTAAACATGTAAAAGTAGTAAAAATTAAATAAAAGCAATAGAAAGTGAAGGACTCCTCCCAAGTATGTGCAAAAGCTTAGAAAATATTGGTTTTACAGTACCTCATTGATTAGCTTCCCCATAACAACGCGTTCTTGCCTAAACTTATAACTTTTCGCATGCAATGCATTTAATAAGTGAATTGATTGACATAGTAAAAAATGTACAAAGTAACATAATATAATCTCTTGAAATCGAAGAACCTTGAATTAATTTTTATATACAATGGATATGTGTCACGACCCAACTTTCCTCCGTTTGGGTATCGCGATGGCACCTAGTCTTAGGGACTATGTAAGCCTAACTCATACTGAAATACAATAATAATAAATGAAATTTAACAGTCTCGAAGCAGAAATCTCTACAAAATTTATAATTCCCAGAACCAGGTAGTACAAGTCATATGCTCTACAGAGTTTCGGTACAACTTCTAAACACAACTTTATGGAAATAAGTACAACAATGTGAATATAAAATAGGAAGGTGACTCCGAAGCCTGCGAACGCAGCAGCAGGGCGACCTTGGGTCTCCTCGGCAAGAATTTGTACAGCTACTATCGAACAATACTTGGATCTGCACACAAAAAATGTGCAAAAGTGTAGTATGAGCACACCACAACGGTGCCCAGTAAGTATCAAGACTAACCTCGGTGGAGTAGTGACGAGGAACAGTCAAGACACCCACTGGTCTAATACGCAGAATAAGTATAAGTATAGAAACAACCGAACATGATATATATATATATATATATATGTATATATATATATATATATATATATATATATATATATATATATATATATATAGAGAGAGAGAGAGAGAGAGAGAGAGAGAGAGAGAGAGAGAGAGAGAGAGACTAAGCGATATTGGTAACAATACAGTAACCACAATAAGGAAAAAAAAACAGCAAGTAACAGCGGAACACCATAATAAAGCACATAAAAGTGAACAGAAATACAACCCAAATCCGAAATCACAAATACAGTCAATCATAACTCAGCAACTACGAGTGTTTTCACATTAGGTCATAGCCAACAAACTTCAATCAATTAGTCAAATCCTTCAGTTGATAAAAACATTTCGAAATATACTTCCTTCAAGTAAATATTTTTCCAAAATAGTTCTATAAAAATGAGTACCTTTCGAATATAACCCTTTCAAATAAATATCCTTCGAATATAAGTCACCCTGTGACACCTCATCCCATAATCATACAATACGGTTCTCAATACCTGAACCCTATCACTTGGCATCCTATGCCCTCATCACACCTGTTGCGCCTCGTTTTTCCCTCCCTCACGGGGGAGAAGTCCTGGTTTCGACATTCATGGGGTGTGATAACTCATTTCCTTTTGGGAATTCGGTATTTGAAGAGTCGCCACCTAACGAATTAAGGTGCGTTAGGGCACCTAAAGTGATTAACTCTTGGATTGGTTTGCATTACCAGAGATTAGGGTAAGGGCTCGAAAGAACCTCGAGGGGAAGGTGTTAGGCACCCCTCTTAGTCCACAACTATTGTCCCGACCGAACTTATATTCACAAATTAGTCCATAAATAAACAATTGAAGTAGATAATTGTACGCAGAGCATGTTGGGCATTGCATAATTCAAATAATAAGACAAGAATTTAAACAAGTTATGTGCTGGAAAGTAAAGCTTCGAGTAAAGAGAATTTGGGAGAGGGGTCCTAGGTTGATTAGCCTATAGGATCATTCCACACAATGTCCGGTAAACACTCCTCGATGAGGGGATGCACGTGACATTAGCGCGAAGTCATCATATCCCATATCTACCCTTCCCATCCCCTTAGTGGTCATGCACAACGAGTGTTTGGTCAGCGATCTCTATTGTGTGCTGCTACCCGTCCCTTCTTAATGATCCTGGAGGAATTTAGGACGTCTACCTATAGGTGGTTCTAGACAGACCCCTAAGGTTTTAAAGGTGAAAATTCTACGGCGACAGGCAAAACAATTAGGACTTTTAGCACATAAGATAAAAGGATCAATTAGAGTCTCAAAGTTTCCTCCTCAAATAAGGCACATAAACAGCACAACTCAAGCACAATTAAGGGCTTTTTATTAACCAGTATCCTGAGGCAGGATGTCTAAGTGAATATGCAGAAGACAAGAAATTTATTTTATAAACTCAGGAGTATTGACCGTGGCAGTTGCCTGTTAGTTTTTTTTAAAAAGCCTGTTTGGGTCAGAAAAGACATTAGGTCCTAGAAACGGTTTCAGGATTGCAAGTTTTGAAAACGTCCTACAGGCTTGCCTATACGCGGAATGCTGATGAATACCTTTTAAGGTTAAGCAGGGCAGATTTTAAAACAGACTTTTAAATCCTTATGGGCATACTGTCTAATAACAGATTAAGACAGTTTTTAAAAGAACACGTTGTCAGGGAAATATAAACCACTTAATTGAGCCAAATCAGAAGTGAACTAAACGTTAACCAGATTGAGTTATTTAAACTAAACTTAGGCGAGATCCATAGGCAGGGTTTGATATTGTTCCCTATAGGCATGATATCTAAGTTTAATACTGATTTTAAAAACATGCAAGCATGGAGAACATACATAAGCACTGGTTATAACAGAATCTGGATTAACTCCTATATGCATGGCATCTATTTGTGAAGCTAATTTTAAGACTTGCTGATAGGATTTCTACTACGGAATTATTTGAAACCTATAAGCATGATTTCTAGCATGGTGAGATAAACATGACAAGATATGAAAATCCTATAGGCATGTTTTCTACTTAGTAAGGCAATCATATCAAAATGTAAAGTCCTATAGGCATGGTTTCTACCCGTATCACCCCACAAACATGTAACTACCCACCCCTTTTCACTAATTACCCCAATATTTATTTACAAATTATTACAGACCATATGAATGAATTACATAAATAAATAAGAAAATAAGAAGCTATTCTATAGGGAGCCTTCAATTAGGCCCAGATTTCCAAAGCCTCCAATAGCCTCAAATGCCTCAATCCCATAGACAATGTCATAGTCCAGGTGCATCAAAGTGCCCTAAGGATCTCAAGGATCCTGGGCAGTGCTTACACCTAGACTTGGTGACCAAATGAATAAGTGCAGTGTGGAAGGGAAAACCTCAGTATGCCAGAGTTTAGAGGGCTCTCAAAAGGCCCTCTAAAAGGATCCCAAGGAAGTACACATACTGGAGGTGGCAGAACCTATTGACCTAGGAGTAGAGTGGGAGTGCTTGACACAAGTTGAAAGGTTTTAATGGAAAAAACTGTATTAAAAGGAAATTTGTTTGAAAATAATTCAGTAAAACAACAGAGACAGGTTTGAAAAGAGATTGGAGTAGTGAACAAAAGTCCAAACACAACACCATTAAGATAGGTTCATACACAGCCAGGAGTCACAGAACCAAAGCAAGTTCAGTAGTCATAAACAGGGGTCAAGGGATTTGGGAATACATAGAACACCTGGTTGTAAACACATAACAAGTAGAGATAATTGGTGCAAACATGTTCAGAAACAACACAGAGGGGGTAATATACTGATCTTTAAGGAAGGGATGTACCAAACATGCTAATAACGTAAACATCAACTACAAGTTTCACAATAAATCCATAAATAGAAGCAAACTAGAAACAAGATGAACTGAAGCAATAAAAGAACCATGTTGTTGTTGAAACTAGAATTAAAACTAGAACATACCAGTAAAGAGGACAGTAAGCAAAAGTAAAGGAGCAGGAGAGCACAATAGTTAGCCTTGGCTTGCAGCCGGCTAACTCAGAATAAGAGCAAGTAGCACAAAGAGCAGAAATTTTTAAGTGTGTGAGAGAGTGCTTTTGAACCAAAGTGTTCGTGTGTTGTGTTAATGAAAAAGTGTGTGTATATAGTAGTTCGAAGTTAGGTAAAATAAGGCAAGAATCATAGTAGCATAATAATTATGGAACCAAATACTAATCAAAATCAAATCAATGCAAGTACCCCTTTAATTAAGGGGGGTAATCAACCAACGGTAATAGGCAGAAACGATTAAGGAAAGAAATCAAATAGAGTATAAGGTATAAAATAGACAATTAGGGGTAAATACATAGGGGCTTAATTAAGGAAATAACTAATGAAAAAATCAGTAAAGTACTCGGTTCACCAAATAAGGTAATAAAACAAAATAAAGTTGCAGAGTATGGAAATAATGGACAATCAGCACATAGTAAATGGAAAGTTGAAGCTTTCTGAGAATGGAGAACCCCGGACGGCCGTGGAGGCCTGAAAACAAGACAGTCCGAAAAAAGGGCCTTCTGTCTACACGCTTTCGAGAATAAAATAGACGAGACGGCTGTGATTGACAAAGTAGGGGGAGGTGAGTCTTGTCTCCTTTCACTTTGTCGTACTCGGAGGAGTGGTGACTAGAGAGTACATGCCAGACGAAACGACGGTGGCTCCATACGGGGGATTGTCGGGTTCTTATGGGTGCATTAACTAGAAATTGGTTGGAATTGGAAGTAACTGTAAGCGAGGGAGGGAAAGGAAAAGGAAAAAGTTTTATGCGTTCGTGCTCCACATCCGTGAATCAAGGATTCGAAATCATTGATTAAGGGGAGTAACAAGTAAACAAGTTAACAGGAGAATCGAGAGTTTACAGGGAAGCTTTCAAATCAGGCCAAGAAACAAGGAGTTCAGAGTTAATCAAAGAGTGAGTTTTAGCATATAAAAGGAGTGGAATAGGAGTAACCAAACGCATCATGCAAAGAGGTAAGTATTTACCAGTCAAGATGAACACAAACATAAAGAGGCGATGTAAGTTGGGCATAAGAAAATTCAGTAGAACATGTTCGAGGCGAGATAATCGCAGAAACTTAAACAAGAATCGAGTAGTCATGCTAACACACAGAATCAAACAAAGAAATCTTAGAAACTTAGGGTTTTCAACATAGGCAAGTTGAAAAGGTTGTAGAATTATAGAATCAGTCGAAATATGCAAGAGATAGAAATTTAATCATAAAGAATCAGTTTAAACAAAGTTTTAGAAGAAGTTCCGAAAACCCTAATTCTAGAAGAAGGTGAAAACACTTTGAAATCGATGATTCTTGTAAAAGAGTTTCAAGGATAGTGTAAAACATCAAACAAACAGACCCAAATCGTTTAAAAATTGTATAGATCTAGGAGATGTAAGCAAAAGTTAGGGTCTTTCAGAAGAAACCCAAGTAGATATGAAAGAACCTGTCCAAAATCTCAAGGATCGTGCCAAATACAATGTGATCTCGCTTGAAATCACACTGAAGTAACCAAAAACAGACAATAGCAAACCCTAGATGCAAGTCGGCGTGGCCCAGGGCCCTTGAAGACCTTAGAGAAGGTGAGCATGGCAATAGAGGAACCATTGGAGGCTTAGGAGTTGAAGGGAGATCACCGGAGAAGATCGGAGAAAGAAGGCGGCGGTTGAAGGAACTAGGGTTAGGTTGTGGGATTGAGATAGGAGAAGAGATGAGAGAATACAGAGGCGGCGGATTTGAGAATTGAGATAGGGTTAGGGGGTTGTTTAGGATAAAAAAGGAAAGAACTCATGAGGGCCGTTGATCTTTTAGATCAACGTCCATGATTTAACGAGTCTTGTGTCGAGTAGGTGGGTTTAGGGCTTGGGTCGGGTAGTTCAATATAAAATTGGGCTGGGGTTGTTTAATTTAGGCTACAATCGAAATGTAAATCGGGCTATATCTTAAATAGTCAATTTTTCCCATATAATTTATAATGAATAATAAATAATTTCTACAAAATAATTTTGTGTACTAAAATGATTTAAAAATAGATATTTAACATTTGAAAAATATAGGAGACCAATTTTATGCATATAAATGTAATTATACATTAATAAGGCTAATATTGTAATTATATGCAATTTAGCTTTAAAAATACAAAATGCAACTATAAAAGCGCACAAAAAATATTTTAACCATATTTGGCATAAATATAGAAATTAAATGGCTAAATCATCACAACAATGATTTGAGAGATAATTATTGAAGATTTTATGAATAAAAGGGAAAGGGATAAATCCATTTAAATCCTTAAAATTATGGGGAAAATTATAAAAATTTTGTGCATGCTTATATGTGCATATATATGCTATTTTGAAGGTATTTATGCGCATAGAAAAATATAGGGAAAACTTGGGTATCAACAGCTGCCCCTCTTTATCCGGGATGGATGAAAGAGTTTTCGGTTAAATGATGGCCAATTTTGACCGGACAGGATGCTTTGAAAGACAGGGGCCGGACTCCAATTTTTGAATTGCCTACATATCCCTGGTTTTACTGGAATCAGGCAATGTGTAGTTCTGGATTCATCTGTGGAATATGCCGATGAAATTGCTGCAAGAGCGGACACGAGACGCCGAATCGGCTATGGTGAGCGGCTAAAGCTCGGGGCGGTTGGAGGGAACTGGAGCGAGATTGCTCCTGCTAGGATAGTGGTTGCTTGCTGGTCACTTGCAGATAAAGAGATGCTACAGACATAGATTTGCAAAAATTTAAACATGATGCAAATTCCCTTTGGACCGTGAAGGTTGTCTTCGGACGGTTAATGATGACGTCCTTGGACCATGATGTCCTGGGCCATGAATTTTTTAATGAGGGATTCGCAGGCCATGAAATGCTTGTTCTCGGGCCATGAAGATGGTGCCTCCGAACTTTGACTCCTTTAAATAATGATATGCGAGTTTTAAGAGATCCTCAGGCCATGGCATGATGTCTTCCGGCTATGAGGATGACGCCTTTAGACTATGACACCTTTGGATAGATTGGCGATATTCCAGCCCATGATATGTAGTAATATCATGTTAACAAGACAAGGCTTAGTCTTGTGAAATGGACGGCAGAGCTTAGCCCGATAGAAGAGCAAATAGATAGTACCGGAATAGAGCAACATTTGTGCAAAGAGGGACATTGCTTGGTTTAATGCAGACGGTGAGGCAAGGGTTAGCCTCATGCAAATATGGAGGTAGGTATTAGCCTCATGGAGTCAAGGATTAGACTCATGCAAAACAGGGAGTCAAGGACTAGACTCACGCAATTACGGAGTCAAGGATAAGAATCATGCAAATACGGAGACAGGGATCAGACTCATGCAAGAGGGAGTCAAGGACTAGACTCATGCATGTATGGAGGCAGGGATAGCCTCATGGAGTCAAGGATTAGACTCATGCAAATAGGGAGGCGGGGATTAGCCCCACGCAAATATGGAGGCAGGGATTAGCCTCATGCGAATGGGGAGGCAAGGATTAGCCTCATGCAGGATGGAGTCAAGGATTAGAATCATGCAGGACGGAGTCAAGGATTAGACTCATGCAAATAAGAGGCAAGGATTAGCCTCATGCAGGATGGAGCCAAGGATTAGACTCATGCGAATGGGGAGGCAAGGATTAGCCTCATGGAGGATGGAGTCAAGGATTAGACTCATGCAAATATGGAGGCAGGGATTAGCCTCATGGAGGATGGAGTCAAGGATTAGACTCATGCAAATATGGAGGCAAGGATTAGCCTCATGCAGATAGGGAGGCAAGGATTAGCCTCATGCAAATATACGGGACAGGTATTGGTCCCATGCGAAGAGCAAGAAGCAAATAAGGGTAGCGTATGTCTTAGTTGGAGATGTATTCGGTGATTGATAGCAATCTTGCTACATGAATGTCACCGTTATGTCAGATGTGCCTGCGTTCAAAGAAAAATTGTAAGTTTTGTGGGGGAGAAGGCTGGTTCGTGCTTCTGTTGGCTGGCTTTGCTTTGCTACATTCTGAAAGCTTTTCGAGTTTCCCTGGGTAATACCCGATTGTAACGGAAATAGAGTTTTTCGAAAATATGCAACTATTGATGAAAAATAGAGTTATTATTAAAACATAGTGAAATATCACATTATTTTAGATGAACAAGTGACTGTGACACATTTCAGGGGCATTGCAACTCTCTCATATTGGAATTTTGAGGGTCCTCCTCAAAATTCTGCCCCAGTTTGGTAGATGATCTTCGACTTTTTGCAGACAATAAGCCTTGCTGAACCTTCTTCGGAATTTTGAGAATCCTTCTCAAAGTTCTGCTCCAGTTTCCTAACTGATTTCTGACTGCCTGACATATATTGGCGCTGGCTGGACTTGCTCCGGAATTTTGAGGGTCCTCCTCAAAATTCTGCCCCAGTTTCTGATCTTGGGGGGAAATGAAAATTTTATTGTGATATGACCGAACCCATAAGGTTGACTACGTATCCCCTCTTAAACGGGAATCAGGTCAAGCGTAGTTCAATTACATCAGATGAAGAAAAATGTAAAATAATCTAGGCATAGTATCTTTTGACTGCGTCTGAATTGACCGGTTTTGGCCAGATTTCTCCATCTATTTCTGCAAGTATAAGTGCTCCTCCTGTCAGTACCCTGTGAACCATGTACGGACCTTGCCAGTTGGGAGAGAATTTCCCTTTGTCTTCATCTTGATGTGGGAAGATTTTCTTCAATACCAGTTGTCCTGGTGCGACCTGTCTTGGTTTGACCCTTTTGTTGAAAGCTCTAGACATTCTGTTCTGATAAAGCTGGCCGTGACATACTGCATTCATCCTCTTTCCATCGATAAGGGCCAATTGCTCATTGTGGCTTCTAATCCATTCTACATCGCTGAGTTCGGCTTTCTGTATGATTCTCAAAGAAGGAATCTCCACCTCAGCTGGGATGACAACCTCGGTACCATAAACCAATATGTAGGGCATTGCCCCGGTTGACGTGCGAACTGTAGTACGGTACCCCAACATGGCAAAGGGTAACTTCTCGTGCCATTGTTTGTGGTTCTCTACCATTTTCCTTAGTATCTTCTTGATGTTTTTGTTGGCGGCCTCTACGGCTCCGTTCATCTGAGGTCGGTAGGCTGTGGAATTCTTGTGCTTGATTTTGAAAGCTTCACATATAGCCTTCATCAGATCACTATTGAGGTTGGCTGCGTTGTCAGTAATAATGGACTCGGGAACTCCGAATCGGCAAACAATACGATCCTTGACAAAATCTGCGACGGCCTTCTTGGTTACAACTTTGTAAGATGCAGCTTCGACCCATTTTGTGAAGTAATCGATGGCGACCAGAATAAACCTGTGTCCGTTTGAAGCAGCGGGCTCAATTGGACCAATAACATCCATTCCCCAGGCGGCGAATGGCCAAGGTGAGCTTGTTGTGTTGAGCTCGTTTGGCGGTACTTTTATCATGTCGGCATGCACTTGACATTGAAAGCATTTGCGGACATACTGAATGCAATCCGTCTCCATGGTCATCCAAAAGTAACCTGCCCTGAGTATCTTCTTAGCCAAGACGAAACCATTCATGTGTGGACCACAGGTCTCAGCATGCACATCCCCAAGTAACTTAGAAGCTTCCTTTACGTCAACACATCTTAGTAGACCCAAGTCAGGAGTTCTCCTGTACAAGTTCCCTCCGCTATGGAAGAAGTGAATTGACAGTCTCCGGAGCGTGCATTTCTGAGTGTGATTTGCATGCTCCGGGTATTCTCCCTTTGATAAGTATTCTTTCCATCTGCTTCTTCCTCAACATGAGCACAATATGCGGGCTGATTGTGGATCTTCACTGGAATGGGATCAATATAATTCTTATCTGGATGTTGTATCATTGATGACAAAGTGGCCAATGCGTCGGCAAACTCATTCTGAATTCTGGGCACATGTGGGGACTCTATCTTCGTAAACCTCCTTCTCAATTCCTGCACATGGTGCAGATATGGCAATATCTTGGAATTCTTGGTAGCCCACTCTCCTTGTACCTGGTGCACAAGCAAATCTGAAGCACCGATTACCAGCAACTCCTGAACGTTCATGTCGACTGCCATGTTGAGCCCTAGTATGCAGGCTTCATATTCTGCCATGTTGTTGGTGTAGGGAAATCTGAGTTTAGTAGATACCGGATAATGCTGACCCGTTTCTGATACCAAAACTGCTCCGATGCCCACTCCTTTGAAATTTGCGGCTCCGTCAAAGAACATCCTCCAACCGGCATATGTTTCGGTGATGTCCTCTCCTACGAATGATACTTCTTCATCAGGAAAATACGTTTTCAAAGGTTCGTATTCTCCTCCCACCGGATTTTCAGCAAGGTGATCTGCCAATGCTTGTCCTTTGACCGCTTTTTGAGTTACGTAGACGATATCGAATTCACTTAACAGTATCTGCCATTTGGCCAAATTTCTAGTCGGCATGGGTTTTTGGAATATGTACTTCAGAGGATCCATCCTGGATATGAGGTATGTAGTGTAGGCACAGAAGTAGTGTCTCAATTTCTGAGCTGTCCATGTCAGAGCACAACAAGTGCGTTCAAGCAGAGAATACCGTGCTTCGTAAGGTGTAAACTTCCTGCTCAAGTAGTATATGGCCTACTCCTTCCTTTATGTCTCGTCGTGTTGTCCAGAAACACATCCGAAGGCTCCATCTAGTACAGATAGATAGAGTAGAAAAGGTCACCCTGGTTCTGGCGGGACCAACACTGGCAGTGTGGACAGGTATTCCTTGATTCTGTCAAAGGCTTTCTAACAATTCTCTGTCCAGCTTGTTTCAGCGTCTTTCCTCAACATCTTGAAGATGGGTTCACATATGACTGTGGATTGCGCTATGAAACGGCTGATGTAGTTGAGACGCCCTAGAAAGCTCATCACGTCCTTTTTGCTTTTAGGTGGCGGTAACTCCTGAATCGCCATGAGTTTAGATGGGTCCAGCTCAATCCCTCGACGACTGACAATGAATCCCAATAGTTTTCCTGCAGGAACCCCGAATGCACATTTTGTGGGGTTCATTTTCAAGTTGTACCTCCTTAGCCTGTCAAAGAACTTCCTCAAGTCTGCTATGTGATCTGCAGCCCTCTTGGATTTGATAATGACATCGTCCACATACACCTCTATTTCTTTGTGTATCATATCATGGAAGATAGTTGTCATGACTCTCATGTAAGTGGACCCAGCGTTCTTCAAACCGAATGGCATCATCTTGTAGCAATATACACCCCATGGTGTAATAAAAGCTGTCTTCTCTACATCTTCTTCATCCATCCAAATCTGGTGATAACCTGCGAAGCAATCTACAAAGGATTGGAGTTCATGCTTGGCGCAGTTATCGATCAAGACGTGTATATTTGGTAGTGGGGAATCGTCCTTGGGACTTGCTCTATTTAAATCCCGGTATTCGACACATACTCGGACCTTCCCATCCTTCTTTGGAACTGGCACAATGTTAGCTAACCAGGTCGGGTACTCAACCACCCTGAGAACTTTGGCTTTAATCTGCTTGGTAACCTCCTCCTTGATTTTCAGGCTCATGTCTGGTTTGAACTTTCGGAGTCTCTGCTTGACTGGCGGACACATGGGACTAGTGGGAAACTTGTGGGCCACTATAGATGTGCTCAAACCGGTCATGTCATCATAGGACCATGCAAAAATGTCCTCATACTCTCTTAGGAACCGGACGTACTCTTCTTTCTCTGTAGGTGACAAGTAAATGCTGATGCGGGTTTCCTTGATGGTCTCGGCGTCTCCCAAATTTACTGCTTCAGTCTCGTCCAGATTGGACTTAGGCTTATTCTCAAAATTTTCAAATTCCCTGACAATTTCCTCAGGTATCTCATCCTCTTCCTTTGAATCACTATTCTCCTGTTGCGTTGCCTCATTACATGTCACAGTTACTGGTTCATAGGGAAAAGTAATAATAATGATGTAGAAAAGAAAAATGTAAAGATAGTAGTGAATAATAAAAAGCAAATGCATTTGATTAAAACTTAAAATATTATCTAGACAAAGTACGGCTCGATGAATCGAGCATTCATTTTGGAAAACAAATAAAACTTAAATCAAAATTACGGGAAATCCTAAATGCCTAAAATGGCTTATAGAAGTAAATTCTGCCAAGCTACCCAGGGACTCGGCGGGCTCGGGATGGTGTGGCGGTCCAATTCCTGAGAACGGCTCCCTTCTCCATAGTCTGAATAGTGAGGCCTTCTTCCTCCTCCTCCTCAATTATGGCACTGCAATCCATGTCCTCATCCTCCAAGAACAAATTCCTCAACCCTGCTAGCGCTTCTTCTTCCGCGGTTCCCCATATTGTGTCAGCTTGGTGAAAAGCTTGTTCCAGACGTGGCACTGGTCCATTTCTGTTTTCCCTTTGCGTTTTGTATTGCTTGGAGGAGGAGGAGGTGGAGGGCGTCTGGATCTGGTGTGATATGCTGATGAGGCCAGTATGATCGAACCAACGTAAGGGGATGGGAATAATAATAAAAAAATAAGCAAAAACAAAAAGGTAACAAGTTAGCGAGGATCCTGAGATGTTTGCAGTATTTAAACACATATTGCGGAAATATAAATTCGCGTCCTAATTTGGGAGCCTCGTTGTGCCCGAGGTAGGGCTAGCGACAAATAGATTTGGAGAACTTTTAATGCCAATAAATACTTCATTTCATAATGTAAAAAAATAGACGAATCCCCAAAACGACACTAAAATAATGATAAAAGTGAGTCACTACTGGCACTTGGCCTTATTACATTTTAGAAAAAGCAAAAATAAACCTAGCCTATTTGGTCCCAAAAGAACCTTCCCCAGATTCAATCTTCCGGACTCCATCATAGAGATTTCCCAACTCGCGCAGCCCCAGCAGCAAGTAGGCTCTGGCCAAGTGTCCTCCTTCAGGTCCTTCAGCGTTCTGGCAATTTTCAATCCTCTTGATGACCTTACCTTCCAGCTCCACTATTCCCCACTCCAGATATTCTAGTTTCATGTTGGAAGTGACCGCCATCTCTTTCCACTCCTCGATCAACCTTACATTCCTCTCATGTATTTCTCGGTGTTCATTCTCAGAGTCGTGGACCCTCTTGCGCAGCCTGTTGTACTTAACCTGAGCTTCAGCTTCCTCATCTATGATTCTGTTCCCTCGATTGGCCCCCGATGTCACCATTCCTTTCAAGCTGTCCTCTAACCATGCTAGGTAGAGAGGCTTGTACCCTGCGTGATACCTGTCTGGCTCGACGGTGTTCTTCTCCACGATAATCTTACAGTGCCACATGTGCTGAGCCTGGCACTTATAAGGGACGTCGTTGTCTTGAAAGTCTGCGTTGAAGTGACTCATCTTGACAACCCTTGGTACGACCTGCTTTTGGCTTGATTGCCTTACAACTCGCATATGGACATATGGGTATATCCCTCTCAACCCGATCAATACCAAATGCGGAGCGTCCCTGGATCTGATAATAAATTCGTCCGTAGGGAACTATTCAACCATCCATTGCACCTGTTCCTCGGTTAGATTGTCGAAGAACTCTACCCATTCCTTGGCGCTTTCTGGCTGAGCAAATCTATTTGGAATATAAGTCATCTGCTTGGGATGATGGAAAGCAATGTGGTCGTTCCAGGCCCTCCGCGGAAATTCTTGGCGATAGTGACCCTTTTGGAAATGCTCCAACAACCATAACTGCAGCAATAATTGGAACCCTCGAAATGATTTACCCCTCTTTGACAATGCTCCAGAGCCCTATAGATGTCGGCTACGATCATGGGGACTATGGTATATGCCTGTCCATTAATCCCTTCCATCAAAGTGTTTGCAACCATAGCCAACCTAGTGTGAATTCTTTCCTTCTTCATTGGGAACACTATCAGTCCTAGGAAACACACCATGAATACAAATACCCTACGGTGGATATGACCCAAAGAAGTGAGCGAGATCTCATCATGGTAGGTGCGGAAAGATTTGCTATGGCCATACCTCTCGTATAGGTATTCGAAAGGTATGTAAGATTCCTTCAAGCACACTAAGTCGCATTCTTCTTCAAGCCCATCATTTTCAAAAATCCCCTGCCCGTACGGTTTTATGGTACCAATAGCCCAGGACTGTCCCAAGTTAAACCTGCAAGCCCTCCAATTTCCTCCAAAAGCGGTGTCATTTCTATGTCGCCGAAATGAAACACCGCCCTTTCACTATCCCAAAATAAGGTGGCAGCTTCGATCAGTTTGTTGTTTGGCTCAATATACAGTAAGGAAGGCAGGTTACCCAGGTACTTCCTCACATGTTTCTTGTCACTTGAGGAAAGGTCCTCCCACCAATTTAACAGTAAGTATGGGATGTTGCTAACCATACCGAATCTGGGGACCTCGTGCTTCATTTCCTGCAAAACAAAAGGTTAGATCTTACCCCCACCAAACTCGACTATTTATACATTTGTGATCAACATATCGGCATTTAGTTCTCCAAATTAATGCAGAACGTGGTTGTGTCCGTTGGGATTATGGAAAACCCGATGGATTTTGGATAAGGCTTATCTTAAAGGATCATTATGCAGACAACATAACTGATCCAACTAGGTTTGACCATGATGCATGCACAGTTTCGACCAGAGTAAGGTTTCTATGGGGTTTTAGACTGGTACCCTCGAGCGGACAACTCGAGGGGGAAGGCACGGAACCATCGACTGCACCGCTGATCGGGCAAATAAGCCTTTCTGGATTTAAGGGTAGTAAATAGGAAGAGCACAACCACTCATTAAAGCGTTGCTATAGGATTTGATACGCACGAGTGGAATATGATGTGGAGCATGATTTATGCAGCAGTTAATAACATGTAGTCAAGTATTTTCACGTAAGGAAAAATAAATACAGTATTTAACAATTGAAAGACAGTTACAGGAAAAGGAAGCAATAAGACAAGTCAGTTTCAAGAATAAAGAACCATAAGTGCATAAAAGAAAACAGACAGTAAAAAATAAAATAAGGGAAGAGGGTACGGGATAAAGCATGCTTGGACTAATTTATAAGAGCACGTTCGGTATGGTAAGAGCCTAATTATTCCCAGCAGAGTCGCCATAATGTCGCGCCCCCTTTTCTCCCCTCCCTCGCGGGGGAGAGAAGTCCAGGTTTCGACATTCATGGGTGGTAATAACTCATTTCCTTTCGGTAATTGGGTATTTGAAGAGTCGCCACCTAACGATTTTTAAGGTGCGTTAGGGCACCTAGAGGGGTTAACTCTTAGATTGGTTTGCATTACCAGAGATTAGGGTAAGGGCTCGAAAACACCTCGAGGGGGAGGTGTTAGGCACCCCTCTTGGTCCACAACTGTGGGTCCCGACCGAACTTATACTTACAAATTAGTCCATAAACAATTTAAGCAGATAATTGCAAGTAGAGCATGTTGGGTATTGTACAACTCAAACAATAAAACAAGAATTTAAATAGGTTATGTGCATAAAAAAGAGGGAAAGTAAAGCTTCAAGTAAAGAGAATTTGGGAAGAGGGAGGTCCTAGGTTGGTTAGCCTATAGGATCACATCAGTACAATGTCCAGTAATCACTCCTTGGAAAGGCGCTACGCGTGGCATTAGCGCACCGATCATCATATCCATATCTACCCTCCCATCCCCTTAGTGGTCATGCAAAGCGAGTGTTTGGTCAACGATCTCTATTGCGTGTTGTTACCCGTCCCTTCTTAATGGTCCTGGAGGGACTTAGGACCTCTACCTATAGGTGGTTCTAGACAAACCCCTAATGGTTTTAAAGGTGAAAATTCTAAGGCGACAAGCAAAAACAATTAGGACTTTTAGCACATAAGATAAAGGGAGCAATTAGAGGCTCAAAATTTCCTCCTCAAACAAGACATAGAAACAGCACGACTCAAACACAATTAAGGGCCTTCTATTAAACAGTATCCTAAGGCATGATGCTTAGGTGAACATGCAGGAGGCAGGCAATTTATTTTTTTACAAAAAACTCAGGAGTAATTACCCTAGAAGTTGCCTATTGGGTTTTTGAAGCCAGTTAAGATCAGAAAAAAAAACATTAAGCGATAAACAGTTTCAGAGTTGCAGAAAAACGCCCCAAGGCTTGCCAATACGCGGAGCACTGATTACTATATTTATATAGTGAAAACAAAGCAGGTTTTGAAACGGATTTCTATAATACTTATAGGCGTGATATCTAATGATAGATTGAGGTAGTTTTAAAGAACTTGTTTCAGGAAATATGAAATACTTAACCAATCCAGAAGTGAACTAAACGATAACCGGAATTGAGTCCTTAAACCAAACTTAAGCGAGATCCATAGGCAGGATTTGGTGGCGTTCCCTATAGGCATGACGTCTAGGTTCAAATCTGATTTTAAAGACTTGTAGGCATGGAAAAATACCTAAACACTTGTTATAACAGAATCTGGATTAAATTACATCCTACAGGCATGGCATCTACTTCTTAGGCTGATTTTAAGGCATTGAAGACATGACTTCTATTACGGAATTATTTGAGACCTATAGGCATGGTTTCTAGCATGGCGAGATAAACACGACAAGATGCAAAGCCCTATCAACATGATTTCTACTTGTTAAAGCAATTAAATCAGAATGTAAAGTCCTATGAGCATGATTTCTACTCATATTACTCCACAAACATGTAACTACCCATCCCTTTTTTACTAATTACCCCAATATCTGTTTAAAAATTATTACAGACCATATGAATGAATTACATAAGTAAATAAAAAAATAAGAAGCTATTCTATAGGGAGCCTTCAATTAGGCCCGAATTTTCAAAGCCTCCAATGGCCTCAAATGCCTCAATTCCATAGACAATGTTATAGTCCAGGTGCATCAAAGTATCCTAAGGACCTCAAGGATCCTGGGCAGTGCTTACACCTAGACCTGGTAACCAAATTGAATAAGTGCAGTGTGGGAGGGCCAGCCTCAGTTTGCCAGAGTTCAGAGGGTTCTCAAGAGGATCCCAAGGCAGTACACATAGTGGAGGGGGCAGAACTTATTAACCTAGGAGTGAAGTGGAAGTGCTTGACACAAGTTGAAAGGGTTTTTAGTGAAAAATGTATTAAAAGAAGTTTGTTCGAAAGTAATTTAGAAAAAACCACAGGGGCAGTTTGAAAAGAGATTAGAGTAATGAACAGAAGTCCAAACATAACCCTTAAGACAGGTTCATACATAGCCAATATTCACAGAACCAAAGTAAATTCAGTAGTCACAAATAGGGGTCAGGGGGTTTGGGATTCATGAACACTTGATTGCCAACACATAATCAAGCAAAGGTCTAGGAATGCTCAGAAACAAACAAAGGGTGTAATACACTGATTCTAAAAAAGGGGAAGTTCATGACATGCTAATAATGTAAACATATTAACTACAAATTTCACAGCAAAACCACAAATAGAAACAAACTAGAAACAGAATGAACTGAAGCAACAAAAAAATCATATTGTTGTTGAAACTTTGAATTGAAACTAGAACATACCAGTAAAGAAGACAGCAAGCAAAGTGAAAGAGCAGGAGAACACAATGGCTAGTTGTCACGCCCCAAAACCGAGGGACGCGACCGGCGCTCATTTGGAGGACCCCAGTCAAGCAGACCTGGGTGCCTTTTCCATCCCACGTGTTAACCCGTGTTTTCATTACTCATTAATCAAAGGAAATATCCATTTATAAGTAAAACACCTTTTTACGAAATATACATAACGAACATGGTTACTTAGCGTGGTTTACAACTTACATCGCCCAACATACAAAATACATATTGCATAAGTTCACAACCCACATTTCCTGTCTACGGAGTCTCTAAGGATACAACAGGATGGTACAATACTTGCCGGTAACAAGGCTCCGGCAATACCTTACACAAATACCAAAACAAGACTCCGGAACAAAAGCGGCATGAGCCACGCAGGGCCCCGAGAGGAAAGGGGCTCACCAATTCAGCTGACGGAAAGTGAAGGAATGCTATGGACGGTGGACTAGAGTACCTGCTATAGATCCACCTACAATCATAACACGAATGTAGCACCCCCGGCAAAAGGGACGTTAGTACATTTGAATTGTACTGGTATGTATGAACAAACTTTACGCCAAGTAAACTCAAACAATACACAAGTAACGTACAGTAATAGAATCAACAATCAAGTGCACATGAAAGGAACAACCAAAGTCAAATAAGTTTCACAGTCTCTCCTTTTCCCTTCCAACATCATTTCATCACATCAATGATTTCACAACTTTCACATATGTTCATTTCAATAGTGATCTCGATCACTTTTCCACCCTTATTACCTCGGCCACCCTTATCACCCCAACCCACAATTTATCATTTTGTGTTGCGGCGCGCAACCCGATCCCACGGGACAATCACATTTCACACAACAACAATAGTCCACAGTTCAATCACATGGCTTCAGGCCATCCAGAATATCATTTCACAACAACAATAACAATTCACAAAGAGTTTTTATTTGTATTAGTTACGACTTCTTTCCATCATTTACCACACAGCCCTTACCACATAAACACATTTACACACACACATGGTTTGTAGCCATTTATCTACACCATCATATCAGAACGTTTAACCAACAATGTTCAAGGCATATTAATCGTAAGAATTCATGAAATAGGCCATCCTGCCTTAACACCCGTGAAGCAAACAGAATTTACAAATAATCCACATAAGAAACACATACCAATTACTCGTACACCAAACAGGGTGACTTTACAAAGGTTAAAGTTAGCCATACATACCTGGAGCCGAATTTCTTTTTAACTTCTACTTTCAATTCACCAAACGGTCTAGCAACGTCAATCTAGTACACAAGTTAACACATATTTCTTAGAATTGAAGCTCACAATTACTACCTGAACATTTTTAGGTTATCAGCCCTTCTTTTGCAAACCTCTACTTCTACCCAATTTCCCTTACTAGGTTTTAGGTTTTAAAAGACATACATGTATGTTTCAACTTTGTTTTCAAGAATCGATGCATGAGAATCCCCCTTTTTGTTTAAAACTAAAAATCAATGAAAAAGGGTTAGGGATTTTACCTGCAAGAATGGGGATGAAGATAATCACTTTGAAATTTCCCGGCCCGGATAGTTTTGAAGAATCAAATTCGATGAAGATGACTTTCTCTCTCAAGAACCCTCTCTTCCTCTCTCTTATTTTGTTCAGAAAACTCGTTAAAATGAGGGGTTGGGGTGTTTTATTAAAAAGGGGGTCGGGTTTAAAATTTAGAAAAATAGGTACCCGAGTCAGATATGTGGTCGCACTTTGCGACCGCAGAGATGAAATGCGGTCCGCAGAATGGACCGCAAAAGTGCTCCAAAAATCCAATCCTACTGTTTGGGTCTGCGGCGGAAATGCGGTTCGCATACCCATTTTGCGGTCGCATAATGCACCGCATTTTTGACCTCAAATTTGACTGACACATTGACTCACTTTGCGATAGAAATGCGGTCCGCATATCAGTTATGCGGTCGCATAATGGATCGCATTTTGACCTTAATTTTAACCAAACCACTGACTCAATCTGCGGCAGAAATGCGGTCCGCATACATGATTTGCGACCGCATTCTGGACCGCAAAATAACACTTTTCTGGAAAAACTTGGTTCTTTGATTTTTAAATACTTAGATCAGTATGATGGGTCCGAACCTGACACTACAAGCTACTAGATTTTGAGCATAAATTTTTTTACGGGGCCTTACATTAGCCTTGGCTTGCAGCCGGCTAACTTAGAGCAGTAGCAAGTAGCACAAAAGAGAGCAGAAAGTTTTAAGTGTGTGAGAGAGTTTTTGAACCAAGAGTTCGTGTGTTAAGACCGTAGAAGAGAGCCATTTATATAGTAGTTTGAAAACTGGTTAAAAATAAGGCAAGAATCAAATTGTTCAGTAATTATAGAACTCACTATAAAAATTGGTTCGAATCTCCCTTTAATTAAGGGAATCAGTGCAAACAGTAAAGAGCAGGTGACAAGTAAGGAAAGAAATCATACACAGCTGGAGTAAAACAAATAAGGAAAGATTTCAAAATAGTACAAGTATAGATCAGGTAACTAAGGCTAGGTTCAGAAAGTTTTGATTAAGAAACAATCAGTAAGAATCAAGTAACAATGCAGACAAGGCAAGGAAAAATTAATTAGGAAAGCAAATTAATCAAATTATGTGGAAAGGTAGGAATCGGGGGGTTTAAAGGAAGGTGTTCAAATTAAACCAAGTAACAGGGAATTCAGAATCAATCAAAGAGAAGGTCATGAAAAAGAGTCAGCATGTTTAACATACAAATAGAGTTAGACCTGGATAGTCAAGAATTGGCACACAACTCTAGCAAACATGAAAGTTAAACAATACCGAATCAATGAGAAAGATGCAAATCTTGATGTGAACAGTTAAGATGAACACAAACACACAAAATCAGTGTAAGTTTAGGCTGAGAAACTCAGTAGAAGCATATCAAGGTGAGGCAGTCACTAGAAATCACAAGAACTCAAAAATGGGAACCGGTCAGTCATGCTAATACACAGAAACCAAACGAAGAACCTTAAAAATTAGGGCTTTCAGCATAGGCAAGTTGAAAAAGCAGTAAAACATAGAATCAGTCGAGATATGCAAAGGATAGAAGTTAAAACATAAAAAATCGATTTAAACAGGTCGTAGAAGAAGTTCTGGAAAAAAAACCCTAACTTTAGAAGAAAGTAAAAACAACTTGAAATCGATGATTTTTGCAAAAAAGGTTCAAGATCAGTGTAAAACATAAAAGGAACGGATTTGAATCGTTTAAAAATAGCACAGATCTAAGAGATGCAAACAAAAATTAGGGTTTCAGAAGAAACCCAAGTAGAGATGGAAGAACCTGTTTAGAAACTCAAAGATCGTAACAAATACAGTGTGATTTTGCTCGAAATCACACCGGAGTAGCCATGAACATACAAAACAGCAAACCCTAGATACAAGTCGACTTGGCCTAGGGCCCTTGAAGGCCTCAGAGAAGATGAGCATGGCAATGGAGGGGCCATTGGAGGCTTAGGAGTTGAAAGGTAGTCACCGGAGACGACCAGAGAAGGGGGCGGCGGTTGAAAGGGGGTTGGGGTTAGGTTGAGAGAAGAGAGGAGATGAGAGAATATAGAGGCGGCGTCCGTTTGGAAATGAGGCTAGGGTTAGGGTCTTAGGAAATAAAAAAGGAAGGAAGTAATACGGGCCGTTGATCTAGGAGATAAATGGCCAGGATTTAATGGATTCCGGGTCGGGTAAGTGTGTATAGTTTTTGGGTCGGGTATTTTAATAGGAAATTGGGCTGGGGTTGGGTTCAATTTAGGCTGTAATTGAAATGCCAATTTGGCTATAATTTAAATAGCCAATTTTCCCTTATTTAATTTATAATAAATAATAAACAATTTCTGGAAAATAATTTTATGTACCAAAATGATTTAAAATATATATTTATCATTTTAAGAATATAGGGACCAATTTTACGCATATAGAATGTAATTATACATTAAATGGGCTAATATTGCAATTATATGCAATTTTAGCTTAAATATACCAAATGTGATTATAAAAATGCATAAAAATATATTAACCATATTTTGGCATAAATATAGAAATTGAATGACTAAATCATCATAACAATAATTTGGGAAATAATTATTGGGATTTTATGAATAAAAGGGAAGAAAATAAATCAATTTAAATTCCTAAAATTATGGAAAAAATTGTAAAACCCTTGTGCATGCTTATATATACATGTATATACTATTTTGAAGGTATTTATGCATATATAAAAAAAATAGGGAAAAATTGGGTATCAACAATCACAGCAAGGCTTTGTTATTCCTAAACCCACCTTTAAACCTGTCGTATTGAATTCTCATATACGTTAGGAGTGACGTTGTTCAACAACTACCTAAATATATACCCTTTTTCAAGCAATACATAATAAGTAGGCCCAGTCAATTGATGACCATTCAATCAACAGAAATAAGCACGTAGTTGAACAAATAAAGAAATTCAAAGGCTAAATTATATTTAAACTTAATGAGAATTCATCCTCCTAAAGGTTCCATCAAAATCCTAAATAATAAATTAGCTACTCATTGAATTATGTGAAAATACAATACTAAAATTCATAACCAACAATAGAAAACAGGAAGAAGAAAGGAAAAACTCGTGGTTGAATCTTCCTCCTTGCTCCTAATGTATTCTTGCCTTCAAAGGTGTTGTATAACCCAAAAGTAGTGTCTCCTCCTACAAAATTATGTAAAAATCATGTTTAGTGTGTATTTATATGACCTAGGTAGGGTGGAGGGCCGCAGATACAATCCAATCTCGGATAGGAGAGTTGGAATCCGCGTCTGCCTTTGCGCGTGGCACGCCCATGGACGCAGACTCAGCTTTTGCAATTTTCCAGTTCGCAAAGCGATCCGTGCCTTCGCTTCACTTTGCTATTTTGTGCCTTTAGTTTTCTCTTTTTTTGCATCCGTTTTCGTGCCACGCACGAGATTGGACGAGCTCCCATTTCTTTCCATCTCTTCCTTTTTGTGTCAAATTGTCATCTTTTGATCATTTATCATCCAAACTCATTCATACGCATAAGAAACACATAATGAGCATATTTCACTTCAAAATCCACGTAATCTCCCGCAACTCACACAAGAATTAATATGCAAATATACTTAAAAATATGCACTTTTCATCATTATCACCACCCCACACTTAAACTCTTGTTTGTCCTCAAACAACATAAAATTAAGCACGTCGGTAAGTACACTTTTCAAAACATACTAAAGCATCACACCAATGACAATGGTTTATATCAATGCTTAGAACCCAGCATATGCACTCTTCATATCTTTCCTCAAGTTTTAAACTCATGCCAAGATCATTTAAAATATTCATGTGGCTCTTTCTAACATCCTCGCCTCAAAACTTGACTCTAATGCATTCCACACTATGACTCACTCTTTGTGCGAACTCAAAAATCAAGATCTCTACCAATCCTTTGCAAATCATGTGCCCTCACCAACAAACAACAAAGAAAGTAGTCCACACACTCAATATAAGTTCAAGTATATTTTAAGGACTCTGAAAGTCAAAAGAATTTTCTCACTCTCACAAAGAAACTCTTATGCCACCCAAGTTCGTACCATAGGCTTGCCCGTAGTGTAGGACTCTACTAATTTAAGCTCTCAAAGTCTAGAATCGAGTAGGACTTTATAGGTTGTAATGTAGGCTAAGGGACGGGTAGGAAAGATATGGATAATAGTGACTAACTCTCCTAAGCACTTTTAATACAGTACATTTTAACTTTTAAGCACATCCGCTTCATGATCACTCAATATATCGCTACGAAACCGTACATAACGTAGCCCATTAACTTTAAGCACATCTATATAAGCACTAGCACAATTGAAGGGATTTTTTTATTTTGTATTTTTTTTCTTTGAAATCTTTTCAACACACTCCATAAATTAGTATTTCCAGCTAGTGGTTCTCTCAATACACACATGCACCTTTTGGTCTTTCTATGGTTCCACTCAAAAATTACCCAATATTTTTTCCTTCTCTTCTAACAACTTAAGTGCTTTCGGAGGTAAAGGTTCAACAAGATTTAATTAAGAACAAAAAGGATTCTTCTTGTAATGTAGGTACCAAAGAAAAGGTTTACAAGCTCAATTAGGCTAACAAAGGATAATTTCTATCACAGATAGGCAAATAGACTGAAGGGTTAATCAAAGAAACACCTATGTCATTTTCTAAACTCACAAGACTTAATTATTTTGCTTCGACTCACACACGGGGAAAATTTTAGACTAACAAGGGATGGCACAGAGTATAATAAAATTTCAGCTCACACAATGCACATGACTTACTCAGGACGGCTCAGACCCCACTCTCAAGTTAAAGCAACTAGCACAGTCATCATATAATTCAAACACTAGGAAGTAACAACAGGAGTCCCAAGCATCAAAAGAAACACATATACTTGTTTAACCAAAAAATATGCTACTCTTTGTTAAACTAATTTAGTGATAACTGAGGTGAAAGGTGAATCCTAGTCAAGCATAATAATTTCTAGATCTAGTTTAGAGTTTGGGTGGCACTGTTTACCAAATGCTTATAACCGTATATTCAATCATTAAATGCACACTTTAGGGAGTAAATGAAGAATGAATAATGAGCAATAAATATGAGGAGCGACAATAAATGTAAATAGGAAGAACAAATCACCCAAATATCAAATGATGTGGAAGATTCTTCCTTCTGACAATGAAATATGGCAGTAAACAAGAATATGAGTAGTACTTTCTTGGATCATGTGAGTGGAAGAGAAGAAGAATCTATAAAATCAATCACTATGTAAAGGTAAATTTTGTATTTTTTCTCAATGGTCAACTTCGTACAATAGTTTTCTCATATTCAATCTTACGTCCCTCTTTTCTTCTCCCTATCTTTCTATTTATATGGGATACTCTCTAAAGACCCTAAAAAGTACAACAAAGGGAATATCCAGGACAATATTCATGTCACTAGCTCCAAGACTACACTAGTCGCTATTCCTGTTCTTCGCTATTCGACCCCGACCTCTACGGCTCGCTCGGCGACTGCTCGTTGTAGGGCTTTGGTCGACCTCGTCTTATCTTCCCGAATCAGAACATAGTCTTTTCACTTTACGATATTTCCACGCCCAACTTCCTCAGTAAGATTTTGACCCATACAGCTAGTTCCTCCGCTTGTCGGGGTTGCCTTTTGGTCGGCCCCGATGAGTGGACCTTTTTAGTCGCTGATTTGTGAAGAAACCTTTGGGCGTGGTGATCGAGTGGAGGTGTCCGTTGCCGAAGAAATGATGTGTCATTTTGAGATTCGTGGGTCATGGGGTTGGTACAGAATAACATCACAACGCATGCGTCATCATTGTGCATCTTCCCGATACGTTGCCTCGTTCCTCAAGTCCCTGTCATTTCGATTCTAGGGCCACTGGCAGTTGCTTGCATCAATTCGAACGCCCATGAGGTCTATAAATAAAGAGGGGGAAATTTCTCAAAGAAAATTTTGCACTCTTCTAGTTTCTTCAGCTCTGCATTTGCTTCCTCTTCTCCTTCTTGTGTTCTTGCTTACTGTGACTGCTGCCATTGCCACCCCTTCTTCTTTTTCTGTCTCCACATATACACACCATCAGAAAATGGCTACCGTAACCCCCAATTCTGAGATAGTTTCCGACCCTACTCCATTATCGGTGGCAATGCCTTCTGGTGGCGGAGAATCAGCGGTGGTAGAGGATGAAAGCTTTCACACTGTGGAGGAGATCATTCCTCATAACCCTACTTCCAGGTCTGACTTTTCTAAGGAACCCACCCTTGAACCGGAGTCTGCGAGGTCAGAGATGGAAGCGAAACACCTTGCCTCCCTTAGGTCCAAGTACGGCATTCCAGCCCACGTTTACCTGGTTCCGACTGGAGACAACCTGATTCAAGTTCACAAGCCTGGGTATTGTGCATTTTACGCCTACCCGTTTTATATAGGCTATTTTATTCCTCTTCCTCCATTGGTGGAGGAGTTCTGCCGCTATTACTATATATGCCCGGTACAGCTCTCTCCCTACCTTTACAAGATTTTTGTTATATTGGCGAAGTTTGCGGATCTCGCCGGCTGCGAAGTCTCTATCCGCCATCTTCTGCATATTACCTGGCCGAGCTTTCATAGAGGCACGATGATTCACCTCCACCACCTCGGAACCAAAGGGTTGGGGGCGAGGATGGACGACAGGACGAACCGCTGGTTCTGGGCCCATTATTTCTTTGTTAGAACCAAGCACATGGTGTCAAACCCTAGCGACTTTCCTGAACAATGGAATTTTGCTCGTAAATATCGTTATTTGGAGTACGTCCTTCTCTTCTTTTCGTGATTCGTGACTAGTTGCATCATTTTTTCCTTTTGCAGCTGAGAGGCCCCCCCATCTTTGGTTGCCGGTATCAGTGATTGGATGGCCCGCATTTTGCCTCACACCGTAGGTATCCGTGACTAGGCATCCTTTAACAAGAGATTCGGGCTCAAGCCCTCGACCGGTAAGTCGGGCTTCGCGCTTATAACTAGGTCGCTTTTGCCGTGGTGCAAGTATTTCTGTCGTTCTACAGTTTTCCTTTGATGCTAGGTCAGAGAACTTCTAAGAAGGTGAAGGCTCCCGTCCCCGCATTCCGTCAGGCGGTCGCTTCGGTAGGGATGCAGTTCGTGTTCGCCTAGTCTGTGCAAAATACTTCTTCTCAAACTCCGGTTTTGAGCGAGCCTGGTCGTCAGACGGCCACCCCGTCAGTGGAGATCCCAGCTTGACCGGTGGTTCATATAGTGGATGAATCTTCCACTAGCGAGGAGGAAGCAGCGCCTTTGAAGAGGCGACGAGTGGCGGCCGTGGTCACACCCGAATGGGCCATGACCGTGAATATGGAGGGGACGTGCACTTCAGCCACGGGGACTGCTCCCCCGTCGGAGATTGTCATAGAAGCTAGGCCGTTGGAGACGACGGAGGCAGCTGCGAAAAGGGAAACACCACGGGAGGCCGAGGTTGGCTCATCGTCTGCTGGTGGTAGAGGAAAAGCGGTCACCGTGGAAGATGACGAGTCTGGTTCTGATATCGACCCCGATGAGGTACGAACTTTCGAGGAGAGATTCACTCGAGTGGAGGTGAGGACCGATGGGTCCACTCAAAATATTATCATCCCCGTGGATTTTAACTTGTTAGTCAACTCGGAGAGGTGGTTCCAGCTTTGGCCCCTTTGTGCGCGAAGCCCGAGAACAGGACCTTGTAGACGCTGAAGGATGAGGACCTGTTGTTAGGCATTTCCGGGATAGCCCTGCGAATAAGTCCTTTCTTATCATTTTGATTTCTTCCTTTTATGTTATTTGTATTTGCTGACCTTTCTTCGTTTTTTTATCATACCCTCATCTTGGAGATTGAGAGCGCCCGTCGGGAGGAGAAAAGGACGAGAGTCTATAAGAAGATGGAGGCAAAGTACATAGAGTACCATACCAAACATAAAGCCCTGGTCTATATGCTTGGTGAGGATGCTCTCTTTCCAACCCTCCGTGAGGATCTGAGGCAGAAGAGTGAGGAGTTGAAGGCGAAGGATGACGAGTTGAAGGAGAAAGACGACGAGCTCATGAGGATTATTGGTAAGTGCAGTGAGCTTGAAGAGACGTTAAGGGCCGAGAACGATGAGCTCGAGGTGAGCAAGGGGGTCATGGCCGAGTGCGTCGATCTCCAAGCTCAGGTGACTTCTTTACGGGCCGAGCTTGAGCAGAGCACAACTGTGGTTATCGGCTTAAGGGACGAGCTGGCTGCCAAAGCTGCAGAGTTGGAGCGAGTTGAGACAGCTAGATCGACTGCTGTGGCGGAGGCGGCGGCATTAGCAGGCACCCTCCGCGTCTTCAGATCAGAGCACGCTAGTGAGGCAGAGACATTTGCTCTTAAAGAGGTGAGACTCGAAGAGCAGATAGGCGGACTGGAAGGGGACGTTCAGGATTTGAACGAGCAGGTAGCTATCCTTAAGGCTGAGAAAGCGCAGTAACAGGCTCAGTCGTCTACCTCTCATGCTCCCACTTATCCCAATGTCCCAAAAGACTTGTACGAGAAGTGGGTCCATACTGAGGCTCATCTTGGCATATATAGAGTTTTGACGGCGGCCGGGAAATCCTCTGACGCGTAGTTTGAGGATGCTCGTGTTAAGGCACGTGCAGCTCGTTCCGCTTGCGGCTATGACCCTGGCACGCTCGGGATGGATGATGACGAGGAAGATGTGGACGAGATTGAGCCAGATGCTTGGTACGAAGACGAGTACTTGGATGGTGAGGGTGGATATGGTGCTGCTGGGCTGGGCGGTGAAGGTGGCGACGCACGTGATGCAGCGTGATGATGTAGTGTGATTTTCTTATACTTAGTTTTTTTTGCTCTTTTTCTCTTTTTTTGGACGGGGGTCTTTTTGTCCCTTTGTAAGATACTCTCTATTTTTTAACGGAATGGCTATTGTCTTTTTGCTGTATGTTTTTGGCTTTTTTCGTTTTTCTTCGTATGCTTTTTCTTTTGTAAGAGTTCCTGATTTAGTTGACGCGACCGAGGTCGGATATCAATTAACTTGAGCGAGGTCGAATCGCTGGTTGATTTGCACGAGGTCAAATGTTGATGAAATCGAACGGAGTCGAATGTGAGTCCATTTTGAGCGAAGTCGAATGTGAGTAAATTCGAACGAGGTCGAATGTGAACCGATTCGAGTGAGGTCGAATGTGAGTAAATTTGAACGAGGTTGAATGTGAATCGTCGAGTGAGGTCGAATGTTTGACCCTTAAAGTGATTCAAACGGGGTCGAATGTAAATAAATTCAAGCGAAGTTGAATGTTAGTAAATTCGAACGAGGCCGAATGTGAATCGATTCGAGCGAGGTCGAATGTGAGTCTATTCGAGTGAGGTCAAGTGGTTCGAACGAGGTCGAATGTGAGTCGATTCGAGCGCGGTCGAATATGAGTCGATTCGATCGAGGTCGAATGTTTGACTCTTGGCGTAATATAGGAACTTAGTGGAGATGAAAAACTCATGTGTTTGCATAGTTCGCTTTGTTTAAACATTCATTGGAGGAGTTTACATACGTTGAAGTTTGCATGTTTTTCTGAAGTCCCAGTCTATCTAGTCCTTTCATTGGTCGACCTGGAAAAGTAGTTGATAGGTCGAGCGATGAACTTATACTTAAACCCTAAGATGCTCCCTTCGTCGCCTCGTTAAAAACCTCCCCGAGAAAACCCAATTGGGACAAAACTCGGGTAAGGGAAAAAAGAGTACGACTTGGGGGGGGGGGGCATCTATCCTTAAAAGTTGAAGTATTTGAGGTGGGCGACGTTCTAATTGTTTGGTAGTAATTTTCCTTTCATTGTTTCCAGCTGGAATGACCCTTTGCTTGCTGCCGCCGTGATTTTTTATGGGCCATCCCAATTGGTTCCCAGTTTGCCTTCTCGTGTGTCTTTGCTTGTTTGTGTTTTGGATTTGAGTACGTAGTCCCCAATTTTGAGTGGCCTTATTTTGGCTTTTTTGTTGTAGTACCGCTCTGCCTGTTGTTTTTGAGCTATCATTCTTATGTAGGCCATGTCTCATCATTCTTCAGCTTCATCGAGGTCTTGCCTTCTGTTCTCGTCGTTGCTTGACCCGCTTTCGTTTGAGTATCTCAGACTGGGCTCCCCCACCTCAACTGGTATCATTGCATCCGTCCCATAAACTACTGAGTATGGCGTTTCCCCTGTGCTCGTTTTTGGCGAGGTGTGATATGCCCATAACACTTCTGGTAGCACTTTCGGCCACAGTCCCTTGGCGTTTTCGAGTTTCTTTTTCATGACATTTAATATTGTTTTGTTGGAGGATTCCGCCTGACCGTTGCCTGCGGGGTGATATGGCGTGGAGAGTATTCTTTTGATGTGCCATTTTTCGAAGAACTCGACGGTCTTTTTTCCAATGAACTGGGGACTGTTGTCGCAGCTGATTTCTTTGGGGATGCCGAAGCGGCATATGATGTTTCTCCATATGAACGTGATTACTTCTTGTTCGCGTATTTGGGCGAATGCACCTGCTTCTACCCATTTGGAGAAATAGTGAGTCAAAACTAAACGAAATCATACATTACATCATCCCGCCGGGAGGGGTCCGACGATGTCCATTCCCCACTTGAAGGCCATGGCGAAGTGACTGAATGAAGGTGTTCGTCCGCTTGGTGGATCATGGGGGCGTATCTTTAGCATTCTCCCACCTTTTGACGAAGTCGGCGGCTTTTTTCTTCATCGTGGGCCAATAGTAGCCTGCCCGTATGAGGCATCTGATGAGAGCTCGGTTGCCAGTGTGAGCTCCGCAGTGGCCTTCTTCGAGGACGCGACGTGTTTGATCTGGCCCTAAGCACTTTGCTCAGGGGCCGCCAAATGTTCTTTTGTACAAGTCGTTATTGACGATGTTGTACCTGGTCGCTTGCATTCGAAGCTTCTTGGATTCTTTTTTGTCGGGTGGCAGCACTCCGTCCTGCAGGTATGAGATAATACGATTGTGCCAGTCCCAATTTAGGTTTGTAGTGCGTACCTCGATTTGGTCCAGCGACGAATGGAGGAGAGTGACCACGTCCCCCTCTCCAGTTATGCTTTTGGTGGCCGCTGCCAATTTGGCGAGGCCATCCGCTTCGATGTTCTGTGCTCGAGGTATTTGATCGAGCTGGCACTCGTCGAACTCGGGTAGTAGTTTGCAAATCTCGGCCTGATATTTCTGTAATCGTTGCTCCTTAATTTGGAAAGTCCCTGTGACCTGATTGACGATGAGTTGCGACTCGCATCGAAGGATGACTTGTTGTGCTCCGTATTTGAGTGCTAATTTAACCCTGCAATCAATGCCTCATACTCGGCCTCGTTGTTAGTCATATCAGGGCATCGTATGGATTAGCGAACCACTTCGCCTATTAGGACCTCGAGCACGAGTCCCAGTCCATATCCTGATGCGTTAGAAGCACCATCGGTGTACAAGACCCATTGGTCATGTACTTCGATAGAACTAATGGCGGTTTCCTTTTGACTTCGGACATTATCTTCGCACTGAAGTCGGCGATGAAGTCGACAAGAACTTGCGACTTTATCGCTGTTCGTGGTTGATAGGTTATATCGTGCTCGCTCAGCGCTATGGCCCACTTGGCCAATCTACCTAACAATTCGGGTTTGTGCAAGATACTCCTTAAAGGAAATGTCGTGACCACCGAGATAGGATGGCACTGGAAGTAAGGTCTAAGCTTCCGTGAAGCTACGACCAGGTCCAGAGATAGCTTCTCGAGGTGGGGGTACCTCGTTTCGACGTCGACCAAAGTTTTGCTGATGTAATAGATTGGAGATTGCATACCTTTATTTTCGCACTAGGACTGAACTTATTGCGACATCGGACACGGCCAAGTAGACAAGGAGGCGTTCTTCGGGTTCTGCCTTGGCAAGAAACGGTGGCGAAGATAGGTAGGCTTTCACTTCTTTTAAGGCGTTGACGCATTCGACATTCCATTAGAGTCCCCTATCCTTTTTTAGTACGCCGAAAAATTTGTGGCACCTATTGGATGACCTCGAGATGAACCTTGACAAGGCGACTATTCGGCCGGTCAGCTTTTGCACTTATTTTTTGCTGCTTAGATTTTTTGGAATTCCTTCTATGGCCTTGATTTGGTCGGGATTGACCTCGATGCCTCGTTGTGATACCAAGAAGTCGAGGAATTTTCCAGATGTTATGCTGAAATCACACTTCTAGGGGTTTAACTTCATGTCGTACCTTCTGAGTATGTCAAAGGCCTCCCTCAAGTGGTCAATATGATCTTCCTTTCTCTTTGACTTGACCAACATGTCATCAATATAAACTTCCATGGTCTTGCCGAGTTGATCTTTGAACATTTTGGTCACCAGCCTTTGGTACGTTGCCCCCGCATTTTTTAACCCGAACGGCATCACTTTGTAGTAGTACGTCCCCTGATGAGTGATGAAGGTGGTTTTTTCCTGGTCTTCTTCCTCCATGAGGATTTGGTTATAGCTCGAGTAGGAGTCCAAGAAACTTAGCAGTCCGTGCCCGGCTGTGGCGTCGATGAGTTGGTGAATATGGGCTAGCAGGAATGAGTCTTTTAGGCAGGCTTTGTTCAGGTCTGTGAAGTCCACGCACATTCTCCACTTACCGTTCTTCTTCTTTACCATAACTACATTGGCGACCCACTGCGGGTACTTCGATTCTCTAATAGAATCGTTCACTAATAATTTCTCGACCTCTTCACGAACTGCGTCGTTTATCGCAGAATTGAACTTTCCCCTGATTTGCCTTACTGGGGTAAAATGGTCGATGTTTAACTTGTGAGTTTCTATCTCATTTGGGATACCTAGCATGTCTGCATGGGAAAAGGCAAATAGATCCACATTATTTTTTAAGAATTAATGAAATTTACCTAGGTCTTGGAGTTTATGGCCGATGAAAGCTTTCTTGATGTCGTCGTCGTCATCTAGTTGGACGGGGTCGAGGTCTTCTACGGTTGACCCTGTGGCTTCTATGATTTTAGGGTCGCCAATGACGTCCTCATTTTCATCGTCGTCCGATCCCAACTTCGTTAATTGCTATGCTTCTTTGGCATTTCCTTCAGCTGTTGGGTGTACGTGCAGTCTTCGGCGATGCGGTATCATTCTCGGGCCGCGCGTTGCTTTCCCTCGAAGCAGAATACTCCCTAGGGGGTGGGAAATTTAATGACTTGGTACAAACCGGAGGGGACGACTTTCATGGCGTGTATCCATGGTCGGCCTATGATGGCATTGTACGCCGTATCTTGGTCCATGATGTGGAACGTGGTCTCCAAGGTGATGCCGCCGGCCAGGAGGCAGCGTGATTTCTCTAGATGTCCGCTCAACTGCATTGTTAAAACTTGTTAGCGTGATGTAACGTGGCACTATCCTGTCCTCGAGCTTCATTTGGGTGAGAACTCGGGGATGGATGATGCACGCACTGCTTCCATCATCGACCATGATACGTCTTATATCAGTATCAAAAACACGTAAAGTAATGACAAGGGCATCATAGTGAGGAAAGACCAAACCGTGGGTATCCGACTTATCAAAGATGATACTTTCTTCGAGTTCGTCATACCATTCGTGGGTGATTACCGCTTGATCTTGTGAGTGGTGGTGAACTTCACGTTGTTGATACATACGTCGTCACCTCGCCCGATGATCATTTGAATGGTTCAAACTGGGGAAGGTGGTCTAGGCGGTCCCTGATGTTGCTCTCACCCTCGGGCGAAGTTGGCCCTCCCTCGATCGCTCATCAACTCTTTTAGGTGCCCTTGGTGAAGCATGTTCACGACCTCCTATCTGAGGGCGATGCAATCCTCGGTCTTGTGACCCCGTTCTTGGTGGAACTCGCAGAGGGCGTTTGACTTTCTGGCGTTTGGGTCGGACTTCATCTTCTGTGGCCATTTTACCTTTGGGCCGAGCTTTTCCAATGCGTAGACTATTTCTGAAGGGGAAACACAAAAATTGTAAGTTGATAGCAAGGGGGCATACCTTTTTCGTTTCGGTGGATTCCTATTCACGGTCTGGATAGACCTTCGTCGTGGCGTGGAGTTGACATGAGGGTGCCTCTGACATAGGGCTGATGTCTTTCTCGATTAGATCGTGACCCTGCTAGATCCCTTCTGCTTTCGTTTCTTCGATCTTTCCTAGATTCCATTTGGACCGAGGTCAGACGTTGAGTAGGTCCGTTGAGATCATCCTCGTCGGCTCTTACCTCGGCGCAATAAGCGTTATGTATTTCTTCCTACATGGTGGGAGGGTACTTCATTAGTCTACTCAATAGTTTCTTGGTTTCCCTCGACCCGCTCCTGTTCAACCCTTTTTGGAAAGTTGCTACTGCCATTTACATTTGGAAGGGTTTCTCACTCTGTTGAACCGGGCGAGGAAATCCCTGAGCCCTTCGCCAGGTGATTGCCTGATGGCGAATATGTCATTCACCCTGGCTTCCGATTTCTTGGCCCCTGCATGGGCGGTGATAAATTTGTTGGCCATTTCTTCAAATGTCTGTACGGACCGTGCGGGCAGTTGCGAGTACCATGTTAATGCTCCTCCGCTTAGGGTTTCACCAAACTTCTTCAGCAATATAGACGGCACTTGCTCCTTAGCGAGGTCGTTGCGTTTCACTGAGGTGACGTAGTGGATGATGTGATCCTCAGGGTCTGTCGTGCCGTCGTATATTTTCAAGTATGGCGGCATTTTGAAAGTTTTGGGTATAGCATGCGACGCGCCTCGTCGCTATACGGTTGTTCCATGAACCGGCCGGCGTCCCGCTTTGGTAGGAGTTTTGGGGTGCCTGGTATCTTATCTACCCTTTCTTGATGCTCTCCCATTTGGTCGTGGAGTGCTTTGTTTTCGTTTTCCATTTCCTCCATCTTTCTAAGGATGGCAGTGAGGGCGTCATTACCTGCATCATTAACAGAGCGAGTTATACCGGTCGAGGGAGGTTGGGTGTGTTGCTCATTGATTGCTGTGGAAACGTCAACTCGCACACCCTCTCTGCTCGCCCTTTGAGCGGGTTTGTCGAGTATTGTTCAGCGTATTCGTTAGCCATGCCTCTAGTAATTTTTTTACGGCTGGTGGTGCTTCTTCCGTAGTGGACATAGAGGCTCCCTTTCCATGAGAAGCGGTGACGCTGCCGTGAGGGTGAGGGGAGTCACTTCGCCCAGGTGAGGCATTAGGTGTCACGTTCTCCTCGTCCTCTTCATGAATTTCGTTGATGGTGTTTAGGAGATTAGTAGTGGGGTCTGCCTCTGCTTTTAATCTTTCTTCTCCATTTCCTGCCATGTTAGATTATGCAAGTAGGGGAAAGAAAACTCTGCACTTTGCTATTAGTGTCTTTTTGTAGATCTAGAAAGACTATAATTTTGACTAGAAAGTCCCCACAGACGGCGCCAAATTGTTTGACCAAAAAATATGCTACTCTTTGTTAAACTAATTTAATGATAACTGAGGTGAAAGGTGAATCCTAGTCAAGCATAATAATTCCTAGATCAAGTTTAGAGTTTGGGTGGCACTGTTTACCAAATGCTTACAACCGTATATTCAGTCATTAAATGCACACTTTAGGGAGTAAATGAAGAATGAATAATGAGCAATAAATATGAGGAGTGGCAATAAATGTAAATAGGAAGAACAAATTACCCAAGTATCAAATGATGTGAAAGATTCTTCCTTCTGCCAACGAAATATGGCAGTAAACAAGAATATGAGTGGTACTTTCTTGGATCATGTGAGTGGAAGAGAAGAATAATCTATAAAATCAATCACTAAGTAAAGGTAAATTTTTATTTTCTCTCAATGGTCAATTTCTTACAATAGTTTTCTCAGATTCAATCTCACGTCCCCCTTTTCTTCTCCCTCTCTTTCTACTTATATGGGATACTCTCTAAAGACCCTAAAAAGTACAACAAAGGGAATATCCAGGAGAATATTCTTGTCTCTAGTTCCAAGACTACACTAGCCGCTATTCCTATTCTTCGCTATTCGACCTCGACCTCTACGACTCGCTCGGCGACTGCTCGTTGTTGAGCTTTGGTCGACCTCGACTTATCTGCCTGAATCAGAACACTGTCTTTCACTTTTTGATCTTTCCACGCCCAACTTTCTTAGCAAGATTTTGACCCATACAATACTCTCAAGGCATATAGTCACAAGAATAAAAAAGAAAGTGCTCAGTACAAATGCTCCAGCTCTAAGCCCCAATATAAAACATGTCAAAAAGCATAGATACTCAAGTTCTTCCCATTCCATTATCAGTTGAAAAAAAAGAAAAATATCTTTTGTATTTTTCTTTAGACTTTAAACCCTCAAGAAAACTGTCTAGGAATTTCATCGTTGGGTAAAGTCCAAAACTTTTTGAAAATTCTACTAAAAAAAAAACTACTACCCGGTTCAAAGAGTCATCCCTTGGAAAAGAACCGTTGTCATAAGAAAAACTAAGAGGGATTATTTCTACCTAATTATTTTTTTTAACGTTTTTTTCAAAACATATAAAATAACACAACTAACTAGCATAGAAATCCACCCAAACAGTCTCTTCATCCTACACTTAAAATTGTGCATTATCCCCAATGCACACTCATAAATATAAGAGAGTAAGAAAAACTCCCTGGTAGGCCATAGGCCGAAGCATTAGAAGCTCATGGGGTACTCAGACTTCTCCAAGACTTGATTATTTGTGCGGGCACCCCACACTTAGTTCTCACCATCTCACTTGCTTTGCTTTCTTCCAATAACTTTGCTTCCCATGCTCCTAGAAAATAAAAAAAGCGACACTGTAAAAAAAATTAAAAAGAGTAAAAAAATAAAAAAAAAATAGTAAAGCTGGGTTACCTCCCAACAAGCGCTTGATTTAACGTCGCGGCACGATGCGAATCATTTTTTGCCTCCACATTGAGCTTTTAAACTGAACTCCAAGTTTTGACTCAAGATTATGATTATGCTCTTGGGGTGGTACAAATTCTTGTAAACCAAAAATTAAATGATTCTTTATGTAATTTTTGGCTTCAAGCTGAGCGGTGTCATCTTGCCTAGACGGCTTCAAAAATTTCATAATATAAGGCTCATCTACCTCTTCCGTTCACTCCTTTGTATGCTCGTAAGGATCCATTCCCATTTCGCCATCAGAACACAAGGTAGAGAAGTGTTTGGAAAGAGGTCCAACGCACTCAAATACATGAACTTCAAGATTTTAGACATCCTCAACACATATCACACTAGAGTCAACTAAATTTGTATCCTCAATGTCCTTGGCTGACTCTAATATCATATCTTCAACATCGGCATCCTTAAATTCTAGTTGGATAGATTGTTGGTGTTCTACTCTGACCTCATGCATTAGCATCTCAATTTCTGCATATAATGCTTGCTCCTTTTGGCTACTGTCCACATTATCAGCTTGTTGAGCATTAAATGTTTCAGCTAATTGACTCACTTGTGCCTCCAGGTTATGAATAGTTGCTCCTTGCCTTTGGATAGTATCATAGCCTTTGTATTTGCAGTTTTTTCTCATTACTTTGTTCCATGAAACACTTTAGCATATCTTTGATCTCCTTCAGGTCATCTTCCCTGGGTTCTTTGTTCCTGTTAACCTCACAAGAAAAAGTAGAACCATCATAATAAGGGGTAGGGGAGAATAAGACATATAAGCACAACCATAAAAGTGACCATCTTGACCACCGCAAATATCACATACATTCCACACATAAGATTGAGTTGGTGCACATAACTCGCTCTCGAAAATATTTTGACCATTTTGCCACAGGTGATTTCCTCCATAATAAGCACAAGGAATATCAATAGTAAAATTACCAACATCGGAATTCCCATAATTCCAAGATGCCATGTTTCTCAAATCACAAGTAAAACTAAAATAAAAAAAAATACTAAAAAAAATATAAAACTTCAAATTTGAAACCCAACAATATGTACAACTATAGCTACACCGTTAGTTCTCCGGCAACGGCGCTAAAATTTGATCACGCCCAACTCTAGTTCTAAAAAGGATAAGCGATCGCTGCAAATACAACCCGGTCTAAAAGTCCGAAGTCGAATCCCACAGAGAACTAAGGTTTAGCTACACCTGTTCACTATCACCAAGAAGACAAGCTTGAAAAATTCCTAAGTTACAAATATTAAGATTCTTATGTCTAACTAATTAACTAACAATTAAAATAGTAAATTAACAACTAAAGATACTAAGGATTGGAAACAAGATTAAGGAGGTCTAGAGTTATGATTTTTCCAATTGTCGGAATCCTCTCCGCTACGTCTCTTATAATTTCGCCTAATTATTTTCTACTGATCGTGAGCACTTTGGGTGTCGTAATTCTCTCCCAAGCAACTACCACAATTTACTAAATATATTCTCCCGAACTACACTAGCTGGCACAATCTTACCTCTCACTATGACCACGTCAGGGCTTTGTTATTCCTAAACCCTCCTTTAAACCTGCCGTATTGATTCCTCATATACGTCAGGAGTGACGTTGTTCAACAACTACCTATATATGTTCCCTTTACAAAAAGCAACACATAATAAATAGGCATAGTCAATTGATGGTCGTTCAATCAACAGAAATAAGCATGTAGTTGAACAAGTAAAGAAATTCAAAGGATAAATTACATTTAAACTTAACAAGAATTCATCCTCCAAAAGGTTCCATCAAAACCCTAAATAATAAATTAGCTACTCATAGTAGTATGTGAAAATACAATACAAAAATTCATAACCAGCAATAAAAAACAGGAAGAAGAAAGGAAAAACTCGTGGTTGAATCTTCCTCCTTGCTCCTAGTGTATTCTTACCACCAAAGGTGTTGTATAACCCTAAAGTAGTGTCTCCTCCTACAAAATTATGTAAAAATCATGTTTAGTATGTATTTATATGACCTAGATAGGGTGGAGGGCTGTCCAATACAATCCAATCTCAAATAGGAGAGCTGGAATCCGCGTCTGCCTTCGCGCGTGGCACACCGATGGACGCGGATTCAGCTTTTGCAATTTTTCAGTTCGCGAAGCGATCCGTGCCTTCGCTTCACTTCGTTGTTTTGTGCCTTCAGTTTTTTCTTTTTTCGCGTCTGTTTTCGTGCCACGCGCGAGATTGGACAAGCTCCCAATTCTTTCCATCTCTTCCTTTTTGTGTCAATTTGTCATCTTTTGATCATTTATCATCCAAACTCGTTTCTATACATAAGAAACACATAATGAGCATATTTGACTTCAAAAACCACGTAATCTTCCGCGACTCACACAAGAATTAATATGCAAATATACTCAAAAATATGCACTTTTCATCATTTATCAGTGATTATTAGTGAATTTAGTTTGATACCAAGCCTCCCAGTAACAACTTACAACAACTATTATTACGTCTTAATACCAAGCAAGTTAGGACCGTGCATATAAATTTTCACTAATTGTGCCACTCCAGCGTGTAACATCGTCATCTATGATACCATTCTCCTCGAAGATGAATTGTTTGCCTTTTTAGGCACTAGATCTGCGATGCATATATTCAGTTTGACTTTTACTTAATTTTATAATTCTTACTCTCTAGAGTGCTTCTCTCATTCCTCGAGCATTGGGAAGAAATCCTAAGTTCAACTTAAGGAAATTGAGAAAAAATTTATTGGTGAGAGGCAAGGGCTCAACTAGAAGCTCAACTACGAGTTCGACCGAACTCAATTAGCGGTGGATGTAGTGTAGTATTACCGGGCTCAACTGAACTCATAACTTTTAACACAGAGTAAAAATTTATGTGTAAAAATTCATTAAAATTACAAACATAGCATATATGAACCCATAACTTTAGAAATATAATTGGTTCAATGCTAAAAACTTTAAAAGTTGAACCTATAAGATTTAAATCTTGGATCCGCCTCTGAACTTAATGTCTTTTACTCAAACAGTAGATTGTATTTAAAAAAACATCATTAAATATTCTAAATTTAAAATCCAATTATTAGAGCTTCAAGTTGTCGGTTCAGAATTCATAAATTGGAATTTTGGCTTTGCCTCCGGTGAGAGGAGTCTAATCCAGTAATTCAGAACATTGCCAACAGTAGTCGCATGAAAGAAAAGTATTAGGTGAGAATATGAGATGCCTAATGATGGCTGAGAAAAATCGTTTTCCTCTTTTCAAACGAGAAGAGGTGAAGGCAAACAATTGGGTAACGACTTTAATTTGGTGGCTTTCAAATGGAAGCTTCTTTTAAGGAAGAAGTGCCTAGCAGAGGTTCTCATTATTCAAAAAAAGAGAAAATCGCCGTTGACACAGTAACATGGCAAGAATTATAATAATGGGAAAGCCAAGGTGACTAGGCAAATTTTGAAAATAGAGGAATGCACGTAACATGTTCTCATCTATTTTGCTGGACTTTATAAGCATTTCATTGTACCTTACTCTCATCTAAATATTTAAATAATTAATTTTATATGATTTGGTCCCTTTGCTGGCGATCTTTGGTGTGCACATGCTAAGCATTGATTGGACTTACCCATGTAATAGTGGCTAAACTAGAAATTTCGATAAGGGTATTCAAATAATATATATATATATATATATATATATATATATATATATATAAAATAATTTTCAACCAGTAGGTATCACATATTATTAATTTTTTTCTTTCATTATGACGCACGACATGACCAAACCATCTTAATCGACCTTCTATCATTTTATCCTCAATATGTGCTACTTGTAGGGGCGAAGCTAGGGTAGAACTTACGGGTTCGGATGAACCCAGTAACTTCGGTCTAAACCCTGTATTTGTCATGAGAAATTTATTAAATATGTATAAATTGTTAATTTAGAACCCAATAACTTAAGTGGACTAGAACCCATAGACTTCAAATCCTGGCTCCTTCTCTACTACTTGCACCTTTGGCGAATGTGGTAATTTTTAATTCTATCTAATCTTGTGTGACACACATCTATCTTAGCATTCACATTTCTACAACACTCATCTTGTGGATAAGATAGCTGATCTTATAGTTGTTCTATAGAACATACCTTTCGCCTTAGTACGCATCCTACTATCATATAACACTCCCGGTAGCACTTCTCTATTTCAACTATCCGATTTTAATCCAATGAGTAATATCTTCATCTACCATTCTATTCTCTTGAAACAACAAGCCTATATATCTAAACTTGCTCTTCTCATGCTGATAAAACTTGCAGCGCGTGTACTGTCATGGGCGGTTTTCCAGCCATGCCCCATGACCCCTTGGACACGCCCCATGGCGTCCTAGCAAGCCTCCAAACGCCTAGCGCCACGGACGGCACTACGCCAAGTGACAAGCGCCCATGTGCCTCTGTCGCCCCACCGATTTCTCTCGCCAGTGCCCAGCCGCAAGCAGATACCAACAACGCAACGTGCGCAGACCGTGATGCCAAAGACAAGGTTGCTGACAACGGACTTGTTTCTACCTTGGAGAAAACTAAGTCCATTTCATTGTAAATATAGAGTAGTTTTATTTCATGTACTTCCATTATGTTCCTCTAGCTTAGTTAGGTCTAGTCTTGTAACTTTGGTTTTTTTTTAAGCACTATTAGGGGGGATCAAGCAATCAAACTTTCTAGCAAGCAAATAATTCTCTGTACTGGTGTCTCTCCCCCTCGACACCGCGTTGCTTTTCAGTAATAACTTTCATTAATGCAATCAAGCTTTCTTTCATTCTCAATTCTAATTTCTGTTCTCTCAATTGCTCTTTGGTTTTCCCGTACGGCACTTAAAATCTCGTCTAGTGTACGGAGGGGACTTCAGTTGGCGGATAGCAACCGCTCCTGACATCAGTTGCTTAGCCTTACGTCGCCCTTCCAAGGAATATCAGGAAGGCGCCGCATAACAGTTGGTATCAGAGCCTAGGCTCGACATCGGACGAGGGAATACATTGCCATTACCACCATTTCTGACCATGGTGAATCATGGGGACCGCATTGCGATCCTTGAAGAGACGATTGACGTATTACGGCCCATCGTGGATACGGTGCCTGAACTAAGAACCAGCCTAGTGCAAAGGTTGGACGACCTGGACCACAGAGTGCTCCAGGCCGAAGTTGACATAGAAAACATCAGTCGCGACTCTGAGGGAGACCAGCAAACGACAGCCACAGATGCAGCCGAAAATTTTGGCAAATTCGAGGGCCTCCAACAGGAGCATGCCAAGGATTTAGCCTACAGGGAACAAGAGGCAGATAGGGTGACTGCCATGCAACAAACTATAGACAACTTGACAGGCCAGCTCAATTTGTCAATGCTACTTTACAAGGCCTGCTTCAAGGAGGCAGAAACCAAATCGGGGATGTTGTGAACCTCGCTCCCGCGACACAAAAACCTGAAAATTCCTGAGCCAAAGCTATACAGTGGAGCTCGGAATGCCAAAGAAGTGGAAAACTTCATCTTTGACATCGAACAGTACTTCGATGCTGTGGGGGGCCTAGAAGAAGCTAAGAAGGTAGCAGTTGCTGCCACGTATCTTCAGGGTGATGCTAAACTCTGGTGGCAGGTGAAGTACGAAGCCATCAGGGCCGGTGAAGATGCTCTTGATACATGGGCTGAACTGAAGGCAGCCATACGCCTACAGTTCTTCCCCGAATATGTCGAATACAATGCAAGGAGGAAGCTACGGGAGCTCCGCCAGACCAAATCAGTGCGGGACTACGTGCTGGAATTCTCCGCGCTCAAGCTGAACATACGTGACATGGGGGACAAAGACAAACTCTTCACCTTCTTGGAAGGGTTGAAACCTTATACCCATATGTAGCTGCAAAGACAAAGGGTAGATACCCTACCTAAGGCGATCCAAGCAGCTGAATGCCTTGGGGACTATCAAGTGGAAGCTCGGAAGGATAGGCCTCAACCGCTTGCCCGAACGGGATACAAAGGGGGCCAGCCTAGCAGTGGTGGCCGTAGCAGAAGTGGAGGAGATCAGAGTGCAACCAAATCTAAGGCTCCCTCCTCAGACAGCAATAGTGCTGCGTTAAATAATAATGATCGGGGGAGAAAGCCCCCTTGAGGATGCCGTCATTGCGGCAGACCACATTGGAATAATGAATGCCCACATGCACAGATGAACGCCCATCAAGCTTTTAATGATGGGACCGATGATGACACAGATGATGCGGACCAGATCGAATCAGTAGGTGCATTCAATGCAATTGTTGGCTCTATTTCGGAGGCCTTAGCAGAAACTAGTGCTGGTATTCTTAAGAAGAAGGACCCCCGTCCAATCACCAAGAAAGGGAAAAAGAAGGCGGATAAGAGGACTTCTCTTAAACAAGAGAGGACCTTAATGTTCGTCGAGATGAAAGTAAATGGCAAGCCCATTCGAGCGATGATAGACACGGGAGCTACCCACAACTACTTAGCCTCGACTCAGGTGGAGTGCCTTGGTCTAGTTGTAGGAAAGGGTAGAGGTCATGTCAAGGCTATCAACTCACCTCCTCAGCCAGTGGGTGGAATAGCCAAAAAGGTACCAGTGAAGCTTGGTCCTTACGAAGGAAAATTCAACCTGCGAGTGGTGATCATAGATGACTTCGAGTTGATAGTTGGGTTGGAATTACTAAGGCAAACCAAAACCATGCCCATTCCGTATGCAGACATGCTACTGATGATGGGAGCAAACGGGGAAAAGCCCTACATGATCCCGTGCATGCCCATGAAGATGGCCACTGAGAATATCTCGACCTTGCAGTTGAAGAAGAGGGTCAAAAGACATGAACCTACATTCCTGGCAACCCTCTGCATTGAAGATATAGAACGCTCATCGGGTCCCATTCCTGCACCCATAAAGGAGCTTCTACTGGAGTTTGAAGATGTCATACCACAAGACATGCCAAAGCAACTTCCGCCTAGGTGCACTGTGGACCACGAAATTAAGTTGGTGCCGGGCGCGAAGTGTGAGGCCCCGTAAAATTTTTTGGCTCAAAACCTAGCATCTTGTGGTGTCGACTCCGAATATGTATTAGGAATGCGCGCGGTTCGGACCCTTGGTATTGATCTAAGCTTGTAAAAATCAAAAGAATCAATTTCCCAGAAAAATGCCATTTTGCGGTCAAGAATGCGGCCGCAGATATGGTATGCGGATCGCATTCCTACCGCATAGTGAAGCTGTGGTTTGGTTAAACTTCAGGTCAAGATGCGGTCCAAAATGCGACCGCATAATTAATATGCGGACCGCATTTCTATCGCAGAGTGGAACAGAAGAGTTGTCAAAATTAATGTTGAAAATGCGGTCTATTATGCGATCGCATAACCAATATGCGGACCGCATAATCGTCGCATAAGTTCCTCAAAGATTTGTGAAGGTCAGTTCTGCGGTGCACAATGCGACCGCATAACAGGAATGCGGACCGCATTCCTGTCGTAGACCCAAACAGAATCATTAGAGTTTTGGGGGCAATTCTGCGGTCCAATCTGCGGACCGCATTTCAGTTCTGCGATCGCAGAATGCGACCGGAGATCTTGCTCGGGCTTCTATTTTCTAAATTTTATACCCGACCCCCTTTTTAATAAAACACCCCCAGCCCCTCATTTTTAACGATCTTCTGCACAAAATAAGAGAGAGGAAGAGAGGGTCTTGAGAGAGAATGTCATCTTCTCCAAAATTTGATTCTTCAAAACCATCCGGGCCGGGAAATTTCAAGCTTATCTTCATCCCCCTTTTCTTGCAGGTAACATCCCTAACCCTTCTCACTGAATTTCTGGTTTAAACTGGGGGGGGGGGGAGTCTCATGCATTGGTTTTTGAAAATAGTGGTTGAACTCATACATGCATGTCATTCTATAACCTAAAACCTAGTGAGAGTAATTGGGTAGGAGTAAAAGATGGTACAAAGATGGGTTGATGACCTTAATAAGTTTGAGTAGAAATTGTGAACTTCTTTTCTAAGTCATACGCGTTAACTTGTGCACTAGATTGACGTTGCTAGACCATTTGGTGAATTGGAAATAGAAGTTAAAAGGGAATTCGGCTCCAGGTATGTATGGCTAACTTTGAACTTGTAAAATCGCCTTGTTTGGGTGTTTGAGTGCTTGGTATGTGATTCCTACGTGATTTGTTTGTGAAATTCCTGTGATTGGTATGGTTGAGTGATTGTGGTTGTGCCTTCGCTATATTGATGCAAGTAATTAGAAATAAACCAAGTTTGCGATTGTAAATGTGCTATGTGGTAAGAACTGTGAAACAAGTAATGGAAGGAAATGGGAATTGATGTGCTCGGAATAACCGTGGTAGTAACATATGTGGTTTGTCGTGGGAAATTATCGTTGTGACCTATTAATGCATATGAGTAGTGGAATACATGGAAATGGTATTGATGGCTATGGAAGTTCATGTAAATTGTTGTTGTTATTCCTTGAGGGTCATTGTTGTTGTTTCTTGAGGATTGTTGTTGTTATTCTTTGTGAATTGTTGTTGTTATTGTTGTGTTGTTTGTGAATTGTGATTGTTCGGTGGGATCGGGTTGCGCGCCGCAACACGGAGAAATAAGGTGTGGGTTGTGGTGATAAGGGTGGCCGAGGTAATCAGGGTGGCCGAGGTAATAAGGTTGGAAAGCGATCGAAATCGCTATTGAAATGAACTATGAACAAATTGTGAAATTATTGGTGTGGAAATGTGGAAGGGGAAACAGGAGAGATTGTAAACTTGTTGGTTTGATTGCTCTTTCTTTGTGGATTTGATTGTTGTTTCCATTACAATTACATGCTTGTTTATGGGTGAGGGATTGTATACCTGTTGGCTTAATTGTTCCCTCCTTGTGAATTTGACTGTCGCTTTTATTACTGCTACTTACTTGCTTATGGTTCGAGTTTACTTGGAGCAAAGTTTGTTCATACATACCGGTACAATTCAAGTGTACTGACGTCCCTTTTGCCGGGGGCGCTACATTCGTGTTATGATTATAGGTGGATCCGTAGCAGGTACTCTAGTCCACCGATCGCAGCTCCCCTTCGTCCTTCATCAGCTTTTTGGTGAGCCCCTTTCCTCTCGGGGCCCTGCGTGGCTCAGGCCGCTTGTTTTCGGAGTTTTATTTTTGATTTTGTGTAAGGTATAGCTGGAGCCTTGTTACCGGCAAATACTATATTATCCTGTTGTACTTTTAGAGGCTCCGTAGACAGTAGATGTGGGTTAGAAACTTGTGTAGATCCGTATTTCATACATTGGTAACGAGTTGGTGTCATTACTATTATGTAAGTATGTATGTGTTTTGTAAATTAAAAAGTGTTCTTAATTAATCATTTGGCAAAATCTTGGAATAATTGAGTAAGGAAACATGGGGTAACATGTGGGTCAGGAAAGGCATCTAGGTTCGCTTGGCTGGGGCTACCCGGTCGTGCGCCGGTCATGTCCCTCAAATTTGGGGCGTGACACGAAGCCACCCGCCGGGGAGCCTTACAGAATGTCACAACCCGAACTCGCCGAGCTTCGGAGACAGTTGACGGAAATGCTAGACACAGGGATCATTGTGCCCTCCAAGTCCCCATACGGGTCGCCTGTGCTATTCCAAAAGAAACATAATGGCAGCATGCGACTCTGTGTGGACTATCGGTCTCTAAACAAAATCACCGTGAAGAACAAGTACCCTATTCCGCTAATGGCAGACTTGTTCGATAGACTGGGTGGTGCGACGGTGTTCACCAAGATAGATCTGAAGACAGGTTATTGGCAAGTTCGGATTGCAGAGGATGATGAGCACAAGACGACCTGTGTGACAAGATATGGGTTATATGACTTCCTGGTTATGCCGTTCGGCTTAACTAACGCTCCAGCCACATTTTGCACCCTAATGAACCAAGTCTTCCGAGAGTGCATTGACGAATTCGTGGTGGTATACTTGGATGACATTGTGGTATATAACCAAACACTTGAAGAACACCTGGAGCACTTGCGGAAGGTCCTAGCTCGATTGCGGGAGCACGAACTATATGCGAAGCTGTCTAAGTGCTCCTTTGCTCAAAAACAGATTGACTTCCTCGGACATGTCATCGAGGAAGGGCGGATCAAGATGGACCAATAGAAAATTCAGGCTATCACAGATTAGTCGCCTCCTAAGGATATCCATGCCTTGAGGGCGTTCCTTGGCCTATGCAACTTCTATCGGCGATTTGTGAAAAATTACTCCCTCATTGCAGTGCCATTGACAGAACTCCTCAAGAAGGTCACACCTTGGGATTGGGGACCCAGGCGAGCGGAGGCCTTCAACAAATTGAAAGCGGCTATGTCTAGTAGCCTTGTCTTGGCCCTCCCTGATTTGGCCAAGCCATTCGAGGTACAAATGGATGCCTCCGACTATGCCCTTGGTGGAGTCTTGCTACAAGAAGGGCATCCTGTAGCGTACGAGAGCCGGAAGCTAAAGGATGCAGAGCGACGCTATGCCGCCCATGAGAAAGAACTATTGGCTGTCGTCCATTGCTTATGCCTTTGGAGGCACTATCTGCTGGGAACCCCGTTCGTGGTCAAGACATACAACACAACTGTTAGCCATTTCATGACCTAGCCGAAGCTGAATGGTCGACAGGCCAGGTGGCAGGAACTCCTAGCTGAATTCCACTTCAACCTGGAGTACCGAAGTGGGAAGACCAATCATGTTGCTGATGGGCTCAGCCGGAGAGATGATCTAGCATCGGTGTGCCTACTCGCCACCCTAAGGGGGAGTGAAGTAGCTACCACCATCAAAGACCAAATACAGGATCTACTCATCAAGGATCCTGCTGCACATTATTTGCTTGATTTGGTAGGACAAGGCAAGACTCGCAAGTTCTACATGGAAGATGATTTCCTAAAAGTGAAAGAGAACCGACTTTATGTTCCTAAAGGAGGAGATCTGCGAAGGACTCTTCTGGCGGAATGTCACGATACTCTGTGGGCCGGCCATCCCGGTGAAGAATGCACCATGGCATTACTTCGTCGTGCATATTATTGGCCTCAAATGGCCGATGACGTCGCCCATTATGTGAAGACTTGTCTAGTATGCCAGAAAGACAGGCCGGACCGCTTGACACAAGCGGGACTCTTGGAACCACTAACTGTCCCAAAGAGACCTTGGAGAAGTGTTCCCCTGGATTTTATCACCGGATTGCCCAAGGTCGGAGATCTCACAACTATCTTGGTTATGGTGGATCGGTTTTCCAAGTATGCTACCTTTATTGCAGCCCCACAATACATCTCAGCAGAGGATACAGCTCGACTCTTCTTCTCTCATGTCGTCAAATATTGGGGCCTGCCTAAAGACATTGTTAGTGATCGCGACTCACGCTTCACTAGCAACTTTTGGACCCAACTCTTTAAGTGCCTCGGGTCAAACTGAGTCACAGCTCAAGTTTTCATCCGCAATCTGATGGCCAGACGGAGCGGTTCAATGGCATACCGGAGGAATATCTCTGCCACTTTGTAACCGGATCACATAAGAACCGGGTGAAGCTTCTGGATGCTGCTCAATTGTGTTTCAATTCACAAAAGAGCTCTAGTACAAACAAAAGCGCTTTTGAAATTGTTATCGGACAGCAACCGCTACTCCCACACACCGTGAATGCACCAAACATGTCAAAATCTCCTCGAGCTGCTAGCTTCTCAAAAGAATGGAAGCAAAATTTGGAGATAGAGCGGAGCTATCTTGTCAAAGCCTAAAAGCGGATGAAGAGGCATGCTGATCAAAATTGTCGCTTTGTTGAATACCAAGTAGGAGACAAAGTGATGGTCAAAATTCTAAAGCGATACTTGTTTGCGGGGGTCCATGACCCTCGCCTATTTTAAAAATACATTGGACCCTTATCCATTGAAAGACGCATTGGGAAAGTTGCATACCTGGTGGATACCCCAGCTTGGTGAAAAATCCATCTCGTCTTCCATGTCAGTCTTCTGAAACCTTTTCGGGAAGACATGGAGGATCCTTCACGGAGCCAACTCACAATACCAAGTATTCGAGGCCCAAATTCAACGGGGAAAAGGCGTGCTGAAGCTATTCTTGATGATAGAGTGATTCACGCCTCAAGGAAAGATCACCAAGAGTTATTGGTGAAATGGCAGGGCTGTGATGCAGAGGAGAATACTTGGGAGAGGGGAACAAACCTCAAAGCCTGCAAGAGCCTAATTGATGATTATCTTGCAAGTAAGGCGCCGAGGACGTCGCCAACTCAGGTGGGGGAGAATGTCATGGGCGGCTTTCCAGCCATGCCCCATGACCCCTTGGACGCGTCCCATGGCATCCTAGCAAGCCTCCCAACGCCTAGCGCCACGGACGGCCCCGTGGTCTTGGCCGCGCCAAGTGACAAGTGCGCATGTGCCTCTGTCGCCCCACCGATATCCCTCGCCAGTGCCCAGCCGCAGGCAGATGCCAACAGCATCGCGCGTGCAGACGATGCCGCAGGCGCAGACCGTGATGCCAAAGACAAGGTTGCTGACGACGGACCTGTTTCTACCTTGGAGAAAACTAAGTCCTTTTCATTGTAAATATAGAGTAGTTATATTTTATGTACTTCCATTATGTTCCTCTAGCTTAGTTAGGTCTAGTCTTGTAACTTTGGTTTATCTTTTTAAGCACTATAGGGGATCAAGCAATCAAACTTTCTAGCAAGAAAATAATTCTCGGTACTGGTGTCTCTCCCCCTCGACACCGCGTTGCTTTCCTGTAATAGCTTTTATTAATGCAATCAAGCTTTTTTCCATTCTCAATTCTAATTTCGTTCTCACAATTGCTCTTGACATTGGTTTTCCCGTACGGCATTGACAATCTCGTCTAGCGTAAGGAGGGGACCTCAGTTGGTGGATAGCAACTGCACTGACATCAGTTGCCTGGTCTTACGCCGCCCTTCCATGGAATCTCAGGAAGGCGCCGCGTAACATTACTCATGAGTCTTACTTCTACTTATTTTAGAGCCCTTACTTTCTAAGGTGTTTCTCCAGTGCTGAAGTTTTTAGATGACACCCTCGCTAGTTTCGTCAATTAACACAATGTCATAAGCAAACAACATACACCATGGGACCGCATCTTGTATTTCATTGGTTAATCCATCCATTGCTAGGGTAAATAAGTAGGGGCTTATTACAAAATTCTGGAATAAACCCACTATTATAGGAAACTAGGAAAAGTAAATAGTGAATTCGACCAATCCATTTTATTTTATTTTTTTGTTCTTAAACTCCATATTCGATGAAACACAACAGAAGTAATATATAGTACTCCTATATTTACTGTACTTTTAGGCAAAAAAAAAGGAAAAAGAAAAAAGAAAAAGAACTTGAAAACTCTGGTGTAATGATATCTTAATCACGGAATTGACCTAGTAATACTAATAACCACAATTATTAGTAACCAGATGTAATGATCTGCAAGAAACGTCCTTATAGACATTTCATTTTAATTTTGCAGGGGTCAATTTCATGGTTACTTCCTCAACCCAATCCTCGTTTTCGTTAAAGTCAAGTCCTGCTTCGTTAACCGAATCAGATCCTTCCTTGAAACTACCCCATCCATTTCCTTATTATTATTCTTTAATGCTTTTCCATCAAATTTCAATCCACTATCTGCAGTTTCCCAAATACCCTAATTTCCATCGATCCATTCAATCGCAAAAGTTTTTTTTTTTAATCAAAGTTGCTGCTTCAATTCTGGATTTGATTTTGTACCTTGAAAACACAGAGATAAAAACAATGAAGAAGTCGAATTTTTTAAGAAGTTCAAAAGAAATGCTCACCAAGAGCTTCAATTCCGCCAAATGGTAATTTCGGTCAACTCCCCATAGCTGTTGGTTGATTTGAATTTATGTGATAGGCGTATTCATATTGATCTTTGTGAAATTTGATGCAGTAAGACGTCGTTAAAGCTAGCGTCATCAAGGTTGAAATTGTTGAAGAACAAGAAGGAAGTGGCAGTGAAGCAGATGAAAAGAGAAGTGGCGCAGTTGCTCGATTCTGGCCAGGACCGGACTGCCCGAATTCGCGTAAGTCATACTCTTCTTTATGCCGTGTAATTCTTCTCTGCCAATAAGGTAAAAAAAAACGAGCTTTTGCCTACTTAATTACATGTAATTATGTTCTTTGCTATGATGTTCTGTTGATTGAATTTGGTTGTCAGATAAGACTAACTTTGTATAAAAATTTCGTGATATGATCTTGATCCAATCATGAAAATTAGAAAGGCACATTGGATGATTAGATACTTGCAAGCGGACATTCAAATAGTTCGCCCTGTGGATACCATGCATTTGATGCACTTACTGAATAGCTGGCCTTGGGATCAGTAGTAGGATTCTGCTTTAGCTATCACAATGCTAGATAATTAGTGGCATATCAGAAATGAGGTGCAGTCTTGGCACTAGAGTAGCAGCCAAATGATGCATCTTTTGACTGTGTGCCAAAGCATGGAATATGCATGCTCGCCTGGGATACTTCAAGTGGTATCTTCACATCATAAAAACTTTACTTCTGCTAGCTTAAGTTATATTCTTGAATCTAATTGCAATGTCTGGTAAGTTCTATAGCTGTGGTTGGTAAGTTAAACATGTGTATGTGTGTGCGTGTGTGTATCTCAGATTTGGCTTTTGAGTATAATATCTCATCTATCTCATACTTTAATGTTAGGTGGAGCATGTAGTTAGGGAGGAGAAGATGATAGCAGCATATGATCTTATTGAGATTTACTGCGAACTGATTGTGGCACGCTTGCCTATTATTGAGTCACAAAAGTAAGTTGGTTTCGTGGATGATGTTTCTTTAGCATTATGTTAGTCTCTATCTGCATGAGATATGTGCATGACACAGCACCATGTTTATATGAAATCTCGCCTTACACTTGCAGTCAAATGTGATTTGCTTGTAGCTGGCCTATAACTCCTTTGATGAACTCAAACCCAAGAAAAAAATAAAATAATGTTGCTCGGACTCCTCATTTTGCTAGGTAGTCGCATGACTTAACTTTCCTTGTCTAGTCCAATTGTTAGTCTCACTGTAGTAATCTGTTAACTCTCTTTATCAAGTACTGCTCTCCCTGCCAGCTTTGATCTAAACCACAACAGGGAGAGGACAACTCTACTCTATCACTAGCTTCTTCTTAGACATATAGGAATTTGTTATCTTACTTATATTTTAGTCATGCTCTTTGTGTGATGGCTTCTCTGGTGTTTTGGATTTACTATGTGGATTGTAGTGATGATGGTGATGTTAGCCGTAGAATCATGACCTGATAAGGATATTTATAGCTGTGCATATCTTGATCTTTTAATATCTGAAAAACATCTCTTCGGTGTGAGATTTTGAGCTGAGCCCCCTTTGTCGACAAGACTATTAGCAGTTGGAAGCTGCAGTAAACTATTATTCTGTCCCTTAAACTAGCCAAAGTCTGTAAAGTCCATTCAACAGTGTTTGCAAGAACCTTTGTGAAGGGAATTCCTTTTTCTTTTTTCACATTTACTCGTCCCTGTTGAAGAATATATCCTTTCCATCACTGTTTTTATGTACTTTACTGTTTGATTTATTTTCCTGGCTCCCATCTTTTTACTAATCCAAATTGAGGGTGCTTTCTGCTATTTTACTTGGAATATCAGCTTTAGCAGTGGCAAATAAAGAAATGCATTCTGTTTCCCAGGATTAACTCATGGCTAATGATTAAGTGTGATACCTTTGAAGGGTTTTCATATGTTATTGTCTGTGATGAACAGAAATTGCCCCATTGACTTGAAGGAAGCAATTACCAGTGTAGTGTTTGCTTCACCAAGGTGTGGAGACATACCAGAACTTCTAGATGTGCGGAAGCATTTTACTTCAAAGTACGGAAAAGAATTTATCAGTGCAGCAATTGAGCTCCGTCCTGATTGTGGAGTTAGCCGCATGGTAAATTTGCAGTATCCCCGGTCAACAATTGAAATTTGACTTTTAATATGAAGATAATGAACTATTTATATTTCTCAAATTCAGTAACATAGTGCTCTTAATTATTGTCTTTTGGCTGTTGTACTTTAGTTGGTTGAGAAGTTATCTGCCAAGGCACCTGATGGGCAGACCAAAATCAGAATCTTGGGAGCAATTGCTGTGGAACATGGTGTTCAATGGGATCCTAAATCAGTAGAGGAGGCGGAGTCAGTGCCTCCAAATGACTTGCTGGTATGATACTTTTTCCATTGATGACTAAGATGGAGCAAGTTATTATGCGTTTACTGACTTCATTGGTCAAAATTGTCCAGAATGGATCCGGTAGTTTACAGAAGGCCGGTAACATCCATGAAGATCCTCCTCATTCTGAAGCTTCAGATGTGAGAACTCCACTCGATCACGGTAAGAGGCCTAATGCATCTCCAAATATCCCAGAGCAGAATGCGATGTCCTCACCAAGGACACAAAACTTTGTCTCTGCACATGGTGGTGGCAGAGGCATAGCACCATCTTCTAATTATCATCATGGAGGTGGTCCTTCAGGTTAGTATCATTCATATGCTAGAATACAACCTGTACAGTTTGGTTCTCCAACTGCAAATTTATGCTAATTATGGTTGTTCATGGCTCTTAGGGTTTAGAGATGAAGGGTTGGAAGCAGAGCAATCATTTCCTGCAGATGGTAATTTTTCTGTTGGCCGGCAGAATTGGAACATGGAATTTAAGGATGCTACCTCTGCTGCTCAAGCAGCGGCTGAGTCTGCAGAACGTGCAAGCCTAGCCGCCAGAGCTGCTGCAGAACTTTCAAGGTTTCCAAGGCAATATTCCTCAGAATCTCAGAGGTCTGAAGTACAGTCATCAGGAGGCAGTAGAGGACCAGGAATGTATGATACAAGTTCCCGTGAACAGTTTCACAAAGATTCATCAACCAGCTCTTTACCTGATAGAAATCCTAGGTTTCAGAATGAAAGGATCGATAGTTTGCAACAGGAAGATCTGGCTAGAGCGAGAAGACAATTTCATGATGATAATCATGGTACTTCAGTAGTTGGAGAACCAGGAAAGTATGGTACTTCAAGCATCCATGAACATTTTCCTAAAGATCCAGTGATCAGCTCTTCACCTGATAGAAACTCAAGGTTTCAACATGAAAGGACGGATGGTTTGCAACGTGATAATCTAGCTAGAGTAACAAGACATCACAATGAAAGTCATGGCACTTCGGATAGGCCTGGGTCACAAGTCTCCTCAGGTTCCATAGGCTCAATTAATAATGATAATTCATTCTCTAGCCTTGAAGAAGGTGATAGGTATATGCAGAAAAGCTTATCAAAAGAGGACAGTAGAGACAAAATGATTATGAAGAATGATTCAACTGGGAGAACTGAATCTCAATCCATGAGTAGCTTTGAGAATGATTCAACTGAGAACTTCAATTATTTTGGAGAAAAAACTACTTCAAAAGATCCCAAAATCAATTCTTCTGATTCTTATTTAAGCACTTCTGATTTTGGTGAAAATATTCCTCATTCTAGTCACCGAAGTTTTGGATATGATGCGACTAATGATGATGATCCGTATACTGGTGTTTACCAAGGTCATGTTCCCAGTGAAACCGTTAATAAGAATTCTCATGATTCTGCCTCTGTTGCTTTTGACGATTCTGGTTCAGAAGATGATGATCATATTAAGTTTGACTCGGATCCTGTGTATGATGACCAGCAGGCCAAACTTTATTTTCCATCACCAGAAAGGAAATCACCTACTTACGACTCCGCAAATAAAAACTCGTGGAGCTTTCACTATGACAAATCACCGGAGAAGTCTCCTTTGTCGTCAGAAATCTTTGTGGAAAGGCACTCTCCTCAATTATCTGAAAACTTGGTTGCCTCTGGTAACGATTCACGACTAGAGAATGTTGTGCCAACCTTTGACGATTCTGATTGTATGAATTCCGAAAGTGACAGCGAGATGGTCCGCTCCCCGATTGGGAGGTCAAAAGATATTCAAAATGTGTCGTATGAACATGCATGGAATCATGACTCACCAAGATCCTCCTCCTTGTCCGACAAAATGGTGTCCGGAGGAGTGCAAAGACAAGTTAAAGGTGATAAAAGTGACTCACTTAGTTTCAGTTCAGAAGATGAGCATAAGCATAAAAAATCCCAAGATAGAAAGGACGACGGCAGTGCCCCAGCTTTGCCCGGGACACAGACAGATGATGGTAGTTTAGCTTCTTCAGTTTCTGGTTTCGAAAAGGAATTGACATTTGGGAAGTTAACAGGTGGCCTTAAGCACAAAGGTCATATCCCTCCACCTTACATAAGGAGCCAGTTAAATAATGTTTCATCTTCAGTAGAGGAACCTCAGGAAAGTCCCGAGTTGAGGTCACAAGCTGTTGCCCCCCCTAAGAGTTCCGTTGGTTTAGGAGTGAGGATGAAAAGAGACGAGAAGTCAAGCTCAAGATTGGAAGGCACCCGTTCTGATTCAGATACTGACAGTTCTGGTGAGGATTTTTCACAAGAGACTTCAAGTTACAGACAAGAAACAGGAAGAAAAGTTAATACAAAACATGCGGTCTTACGAGGTTCAACTACATATTTTGATTCTGATAGCAGTGATTCCGAGGTTGGTCCTAAAGAGCAATCTCTTGCTGGTAGAAGTCAATTGGGTAGTGGATTCTCTCGTAGGACTAAAGCCTCTTCCTCCAGCTTAGATACAAACTTTTCCTCTAAGTTTAAAATGAGCTACGAGGCAGCTGTTAATACCGACTCGGGTTCAGACAGAAAATCCAGCAGGAACTCATTCAGTGCTAAAGTACAGGAAACCCAGAAACCTGTCATGAATTCTTATGTTGCTGATACACAAGTACCGCAGAGACTGACCAGGAATTTTTACAGTGGTGAGATACATGAAGCCCCATCAGATAAAAGGAAGAGTTCGGAGCAGCCCAGCGTTAGACCCACAGTTTCAAGGCCTAATTCACAGCCCAAGATCACATCACAGGAAGGGAGTCGGAAGTCAAGGGTGGAACAACCATCAAGCTCTACCCAAACGTCAGCAACATCAGGTAGCAATGATGCTCTAAAGGCACCAGCCTCGAGTGGGAACAAATTTTCCAGAGAGGATAGTATGAATAAAGCTAGTCATGTACATCCAAAGCTGCCTGATTATGATGATATAGCTGCCAAACTGCAGGCGCTTCGAATGAATCCCAAGTAAGATTGTCTTTTAGCTTTGTGTACGTCAAAATGGAGACAAGTTTCTTACAGTATGTTTCATACCTAAGAGATTCCGATACAATAGAGTATTTGTTTATAGTTTGCAAAAAAAAAAACAATTCCTTCATTCATTTGATATAACAATAAGTTTGGTTTATATGAAAACTTGAAGTTATACTGTGTGGACGACTCAAACGTTTTCGTTGTAACTTATCGATATTCATCTGAAAATGACTTGCCTTGTACTCCAGACAGGTATGTTTTTCTGTTTTATAGTTGATTCATTATTTACCAAACTTAACCAAATTAAAAGGTAAAAATAGCACGGTATAGCCAGTTTTCGGACTGGTCAATCAAAAATAGCCGGCATTTACCAAGTCAATGAAAAATAGCCACCGTTTTGCTGCAATAGAGACCGGTCCAGCATAATATACCGGAGTTCGGTGCACTTGTGTATGAACTCCAGCATATTATGCTGGACTGGTATACTTTGCTGGCACCAGTATAATATACTGGAGAATGGAGCACTGATGCTCCAAACTCCAGTATATTATACTGGACCAATATACTTGTTGGAACTCCAGTATATTATGCTGGAGTTCTAGTGTACTATCCTGGAACTCTAGTGTAATATGCTGGAACTCCAGCATAATATACTGGAGTATTTTTCGGGTTTTGAACAGTGTTTTCGCTCAGATTTATCTTTACATAAAAAGTGGCTAAATTTCAATTACTTTTGAAATTGGGCTATTTTTGAACGACCAGTTGTAAATCTGGCTATTTTAAAATTTTCCCAATTAAAAGCCGTGGTAACAAGTCCAGAATGTTTGTCATTTATGAAAGGGATAGTGAGGAAATGCCCATATGCTACACAGGCCCCAACCTAGCATAACGTTATCTTTTGTATTTTTCTTATTTATAGTTTTATATCGAGTGCTTACTACCTATGTACTAATACATAAAAAAAAAAAAAAAAAAAAAAAAAAAAAAAGTGGATATAATTAAAATACAAATGTGGATATAATTAAAATTCGTGTTGCATGACCTAAACATAAAAAAGATAGAACTCGAAAGTCATGACAAAGCAATGAATATTGATCAATAAGCCATTTCCTATGGGCCAGTAAAAGTCTGTAAGGAAAAAACATAAATAGGCCATATTTAAGAAAAAATTTCAGTTACCTAAACGCATTCAATTCCAAAAAAAAGAAAATTCAAAGCAGTTCCGTTTCTTCTCCTTAACTTCCTAAATTAGCGCTGAACTATATGAAGAGATTAATGTGTTTTCTGTTGCTATGTGCATATATGAGATTAGTAGACTCTATTTCATTTTGGAAGACATAGCTTATATTTATTTTCTAAAACTTTTATGAATCTTATTTGTTGCAGATTAACATGACTCTCCAACTTTTTGTCAAACAATATTGAATTGTACATTATGCGTATACAAATGATATAATTATATATACCATTGGTATAAAGTTTTATTATTTGCTGTATGTCAATATAATTTTTTATACAGTATAATGATGATATTAATAGTTTTTTTTATATACAATATATATATATATATATATATATATATATATATATATATATATATATATATATATATATATACATACACGCACACGCACACGCACACAAACACAATTATAATACTATGTATATATTTAATTATCTACTATTATTACATTAAAAAATAATATATACATACAATGGCTGAAGGATACAGTATACTCTGTATATTAATATACTAAAAACACCATTGTAATGGACTCTATTTCATTTTGGAAAACATATCTCATATATATATATGACATATTTTATTTATACTATTCATATAAATATTCAAAGTACTAAAAATATTCTCAGACTATTTGAATGCTAAAATAAAGGAAAGAAATTTAGAATAGAAAAAGAGAGTGATTTGAATGCTAATTCAAGCAACTAAAATTTAGAATAGAAAATATGAGGAGAGAGAATATAAAAGATAAATAAGGATAAAACTAATCCCATAATTTATGTTATTCATTAATTGTTTCCATAAATCTTTACGGTATGCTGATATTGTAAAAGAATGTGCTATAAATGGAATAAACAAAAATTAATACCATTATCTTAAATACTTTTTAAAAGATGCCCCGTAGTGTATTTTTCTCATTTTTTTTTATTTTTTTACAATACAAACAAAAAAGTGGATATAATCACAAAGTCGTGTTGCATGACCACGAAACACTATAAAATTAACCCGAAAGTTATGGTGAATCAATGAGTATTAGTCACTAGGCCGTTTCCTATGGACCCATGATAAATTAGGCCAATTGGAGTACGTCCAAAAAATTCTACATTATCATGTACTAATACATGTTTTATGGATGGTTTTTCAGTTGTATCGCTATTTGACTTCAGTTATTTATGTTATTCCGCTTTTGAGATTATTTCTTACTATTATTGAAGTTTATTTTTGAATATTGAATGTTGGTTTGCCTAACAACTAGTGTTAGACGTAATTACGGTTCCGGTGAGATTTTAAGTCGTGACATTAACCAAAGTTCAAGATTAATGTACAAATAGATACGGAAATTTGAATGGGTAGGACAATAACATATATGTGACTTGACATTAATGTCATAGCAAAATCAGGTTATACGTACATTTTATAACCATCTTTGTAAGCTTATTAGCAAAGATTTAATTCTTTCCTGACACGAAGATTTTGAAATGGTATACCATTGATGTAGATTTTTTTTTTCAAATGAATCAAAATCACAACTGATTGTCACACCTCTTTTTTTACACAACTAATCCGAAGGATAATGTATAAGGGAGTTTTTCCAATTAAAGTGACATTATTCGAAATGGGATCATTTATTTATTTTTTAGAGTCGCCACTTGGGATAGGATGGACTTGTGGTGTCCCAAGTCACCGATTTAAACTTAAATCCCAAATCGAGGAAAATTGTCGACTTCCCAATTGGAGTCTGCGAACCAGAAATTCTGAATAAGGAATTCTGTTGACCCGAGGGAAGGTGTTAGGCACCCCCGGATCCCGTGGTTCTAGCACGGTCGCTTAAATTATTATAAATGGCTAAAATCTAATTCTTATACATGTTCCAACCTATAATGTAATTTTAAAATTACTCACCGCTTTTAGTTAATTTTTACGAAAGTGAACGTCGTTTAAAAACGTGTCTTTGGATCACGCCACATGAAATGCACCCGGATCCTCGACACATTCTTATTCAACGTTTTGGGACTTGGATTTGGGTTGCATGAAATGCACACCCGTATTTAGGAAGGTAAAATTATTAAAAGCGCGCCTAAAGCGGCTAACGAGTTATTATCTTTGCAGGAGGCCGTGAAATTCGCTAAACGGCACGCCCCAAATTCTAAGTATTTTTAGTTAAGCATTAATGAGGGCCCCGCAACTTATGCATTTTTGTTTGGCGAGGCTCATCTCACTTTTATTTAAAGGCCAGCCTAAAGCAAACTACGATTTTCTATTTATTTTTTGTCTCTAAAAAGGGCTTAATTAATTTGCATTTATAAATTTGGGCCTCGAGTTCAAGTCCGAATTCAAAAAAAGGGAGGACCCTCTTAATTTGAACCCGCTACCTAACTCGAAAACCTAAATTTATATCGCAAATTAATCCCCATATTCCTAATGTAATTTTAATGGATTTTTAGCTTCCAACGGTTTTGGGCCTTGGAAGTTTGGCCCAAGAAGAGGGAAAATACAGCTTATGCTGAAACTGGACCAGCCTTGGGCTTCTTATTATGACACTAGGCCCAGATTGGTAGTGCAATTTTATCTTTAGTTGACATTAGACCCAATTCATACTCAACGTTCAGGATTTTGGGCCTCCGCGAGCCCACTATTAGAAGTAGTAAACAGAGCTTCAGGAAACTGCCCCATTGGGCCCGCCAAATTGCGTTTAGTAAACATAATTGGACTCTCTTCAAGTTTAACCAAATCAATGCACGCTGAGCCTAAATCCAAACATATTCATCCGAATTGAAATGCTAATTTTCATGGAAATACTAATTTCATTATTACTTTGTGTTGTTTCTAAATTCAACTAACTCAATAAGAACGAACCAGGCTTGATTTTATTCCCAAAACTCAGATCCTTTTATCTACTTCTCTACTAAGGGTTAAAACTGGAAGCATAGGCTAAATTTGGCAAATTAATTCTGCATGTGATTGTCAAATATATCCACCAAACAATTAAATTACAGAGTTCAATTGTTATGACCTCCAAATCTAACTAACATGGCTTATTTAATACTCTAAGTGAGGTATTGATTACAGCTATACCTGAGACGTCAACAATTCAAATCCAAAACAAGATAACCAAATTCTACACTTGAATTGATGACTAGCATTTGAGTGGATAAAATTCAACTAAAATGAAAGAGGAGAAGTCTGAGAATTACGCCCTGCTTAAGTCAATAGCTAAACAAATGTATCAACTCACAGTCCATTGTTTATATTAGTACAAACCCAAAGTTAAACTAGATCTAACAACTATATATCAATTAGCTATCTAAAAATCAACAGAAAATGAACATAGATCAGGAATAGAGTCATGAATATGTTTCATTCATTCCAATCTCAAAGTTACATTGAGGCAGAGTTGAGGATGTACCTGGAGTCAAAACAAAGAGAAAGAAGAAGGAGTCAGCAGCGGCAAGGGGAGCAACCAGTAGTCGAAATTAACAGCACAGGGTGGATTTTGGACTCAAAATAACATCACAAAGTCCAGGACTGGATGACAGGAGAATAGCATCAAATATGATCCAAACAGACTTGATCAACCCCTAATTGACTCGAAATCAGACTCAGGACAGCTTTTGAGTTTCAGCAACCAAACACAATGAATTCTCAAGCTATTTCTATCCTTATCTAGGCTGGAAACTCAAATCAATGATCAGAACTTGAAACTAAACTGTGAAATTTAGTAGAATAACATTTTTTGGAGTTTTATGCTCTTTTTGGTTTTTTACTTTTAAGAACTAAGATCTAAGGAATTTTTTTGAATTGTAGTAGTTCAGATTTGAGTATTTGAATTTGAAATTCAAATTTCAGATCTTAAAACTTGCAGAAAATGTATATTTGGGGGAAATTTGGAGCTGAAGGTTTTGGGGAATTTTCAGGGATATAAAACTTCTCCAAACTTGTAAAACAAGGCACTAGGCCTGCCTTTTATAGGCAAGGAAAGGGGGCAGAATGTTCTGGAAGCATTTTCCTATTTTCCCCCTTTTTTATTTCAGAAATTTGCTATTAGACCCTAATTTTATGACTTGTTACCCAAGTTACTGCATTAAAATGCAGAAAACTTACACTAAGGCCCCCTTCTAGAAGGCTCTAGGGTGTTCTTTTAGCTATGAAATTCCTATACTACCCTTGTTTGGGTCTTGAAACTACTATCCTTAACAAACTGGGCCATTTTCAACGCTCAAAATACCCTTGAATGCTCCCAAAATTACTAACCTTAGTGTGAACTATAACCCCAGCCCCCTTTTACCTTAGTTAAAAACTTTAGCCATATTAAACGCAAACAATCCTGGTTCAACTATATCCAAACAAACTAATAAGAACATCTAAAAAATTCAATTAACACAAACAAATTTTCAGCTATAACCAAGTTAACCAAACTGAACTTAATAACTAATTAAGACTAAATGCTGAACTAAAGGAATACTACATTAGTAACAAATAACAATCATGAGGGAATACTGAAAACAAAACTATTATCTAAAATTTAAATGAAGCAGAAACTAACAATTTCAAGACAGAAAAAAGAACTGAAACAAAATCCTATTTTGATAAAATCAAACTAAAATCAGAAATCCAAACGAACTAAAATCAGAAAGAAAATCAAGCACAAAATCATAACACGAAACCAAAACCAACTTGACCAAAATTAGAAACGAAAATTAACCAGAAATTAACAATTATGAGAACATAAGCAAAGAAGAAAATTAAACAAAGAAAGAAGGAACAGAACTCACTGATATGGTTTGACCTCAAAATTGACGGGTTTTCCTTGGCATTCTTGGATCACAACTGCTTTAATCATGTGTTTTCATAAGAAAACACATGATTAAGGGCTATTATAGCCCAAAATCGGAAGAAATCCCAATATTACAAACTTAGGGTTTCTGGCCATTTTTCGATTTGAAATTCGAGGGATTTGGTGGTGATTTGAAGGTACATAGTTAGGTATTTGGAAAGAGGGAGGTGAGGGAGTATAGGTTGTGATTTTGAGGAAGTTTGGGAGGCGGCGCCGCTGTACACGGCGGAGCGGCGCTAGGGTTTGAATTATTCGAGGGATTGGAGGCCTTTTGAGGAAAAACTAAGCCCGGATTGTAATAAGGATGAAGAGAGGAAGCAGTGATGTATTTTTGGGAGTGATTGGAGACTCGCCGCCGGCGGAGGCGATTTTCGGCCGGCGGCGGACGGCAGGGGGACGGTGGTGCTAGGCGGCGTTATGCCGGAAATTAACAGGGGTGGTATGAGACGGTGAGTGAGGGGGTAGGGGGGAATTCGAACACTATATATCATTAATCTATCAGTTCCTGACGTTAGATTGAGAAACCTAGACGGGCAGGATTGATTGATCCTAAACGGCGTCGTTTTGAGCATAAAAAAGCAGGACCGGGTTGGGAGGTCGAGTTTGGACTGGGCTGGACGGAGGGGTTGATTAAGGGGTTTGATTTGGCTTGAATACATTTGGCCCAAAACATGTGGGTCTTTAATAAACCTCTATTTTTTGCATTTTCCCCTTTTTTTCTCTTATTGTTATTATTTATTTTATGAACAAAGACCTGATTTTAAATCTAATTAATTCAAAAATTAACCAAATCCTAATTCTAAAAAAGAAGCTTAAGTAAAAATGCAACATGGCTATTTTTGCTATTTTCTCTATTTTGTAATATTAACTAACTAATAAAACTAAAAATGGAGTCCTAAAAGCAAAGGTACTATATTTTTGTATTTTTTTTATGAACTATACCAACTAAAGATGCACATAAAAATGCAAACAAACACAAAAATTATGCAATCAAATCCTAAAAATCAAATAATTAAAGGAAAAATCCTAATTTTATGTATTCTATAGGAATAATTCAAGCGAGGCAAAAATCACGTGCTGCACACTGATTAATTATGCAGATACGAAATATCTGTTTGACCCACGCAAAAGCGATCTAAAACAAGTTATTGATTTACATTTGGAGGAGGGGGAGGGGGAAGGGGAGGGAGGGGGTGCAACTATATCATATTGTTCGCCTAACAAACAATAGTTACCACTTCTTCAAATTATGCAGAAATAATAATCACTCATGAAGCAAATCATGAATATATTTGGAATGTATTTTTGTAACCTGACATGTATTTTATATTATATAAATAAGGTACTTTTACCCCATGGTAACCTTACACATTGGAAGAAATAGAAAAGCTCTCTCTCCTCTCTATAGTTCTTGTCTGCATCTTCCAATTTACTCTTTAAATATCATTTTACAACATTAAGGCATATTTAATTGATTAATATATAGATCTATTAGTCTATTGATTTGAGATGATTATTCATTTAATCATTTGCTACATCTTGATGAATGGCATCTAGCAGACAAAATACTCTTTGTTGGGTAAGTTAAAGCCACTCCAAACAAGCAGCAAAGAAACAAAAATATGAGACTAGTAGAAAAACAAAGCTAATCAATCCCATTATTGCCTCTTTTTGTCCACTGTTATTTTAGATTTTTATTTTTGGAAAGTATATTTTTGGATTCTCTCTATGGTACTATCATGGTATGCAGGCACCTTTAAATAATGATCATAGTTTAGAAAAGGAAAAACAAAAAAGTGAAGCAAATTAATAACATATTCGTATACCCATGACAATAAAAATTACAGATAATGAGTCACATGCCTTCCCCTTATTCGGCTGGTAAAGTGGTACTAGTACAACTAACAGCACATATATCACATAGATATGAAAGCAAACAAAAAAATTCATATATTGAATGAAAACGGGCTAAACCGTAAAAACAGGGTTGTAGAAAAGCAATACAAGCGTTATGCAGCTAGGTGAAGCAGCCGAAATGCTACACCCTAGATGGCGAAAGTCCGGTAGCCGAAAGCATCACTAGCTTAGGCTCTGACCACGTGCCTGTTGAAGAATAATAATTGGATATAAGCAGAGGAGGACCTAGAGTTTTAGCACAGCGGGGGCACCATTGTATACTAATTACTAGCAATAAAATTTGATGAGCAACTCTTTGAAATCTTAACAAGTATGATGACTATCATCCAAGTATAAACAAAAAGAAGTTCAAAAAAAGAGAAAGCACCAAAAGGAAGAGATTTTTTTCGCAAAATGGGTGCTAGGGAAGGAATAGTGTTTGATTTAAACTTGTTTCAAACATTAAATTTTTGATTTTTTTTCTCAAATAAAAAAAAAAGGGTCAGTGATCAAAAGGGTGTTCAAACTTCAAAAATTAACGAAAACTTACAAAATAAATCAAGATTAAGGGCATATTAATAGTCAAAGAATTAAAAAAGAGTCTCAAACTCTTAGTTTCATTGCCGAGTCGGAGTTGATGGATATCCGCTACCTTGTCAAAGTGATTGTTGAAGATGGTTGTGGCAGAATGATCTGTATTTTTTTATTTGTGGATCGATAAATTGTAATTTGAAGCATTTATTTTTAAGAGAGAAATTTGAAAAAGAATAAAATTGATTAACTCGACTATTATGCATGAATACTAAACTACGTTTGAATTCAATACAATATAAAAGTAAAAAAAATTAAAAATCAATCACAGCCTTCTTCTTCTAAAAAAAAAAAAGAAGGTGGTGGCAAAATAATTTGTATTTTTCTATTTATGGAGCAATTACAATTTGAAGCTTTTTAATTTTAATGGAGGAATTTAATTCTCAATCACAGCCTTCTTCTTCTAAAAAAAAAAAAGAAGGTGGGGCACAATAATTTGTATTTTTCTATTTATGGAGCAATTACAATTTGAAGCTTTTTAATTTTAAGGGAGGAATTTGAAGAGAATTAAATTAATTAAGTAATACTAAACTATAATTGGCTTCAACAGAATATAAAAATAATAAATAAAGCTCTCTAGTACACTAATTCTTCAAAATAGGAATAGGAAGGTGAAAAGGCTGAAGGTAGTCTTGAACCCACGTCCTTCAGCAAGAGGAGGAAACCAAAGTGTGCCCCCATAACCATTCCTTCCATCTGCCTTTTTGTGTTTGGGGGCACAAGAAATATATTTAATGGGTCCCAACTATATGTACAAACATATGTAAAATACATATACAGAGTTTTTGCGGAGGCTAACGGGGTCCCATGACTCCTCAACCTGCAATGTAGGTCCGCCTCTGGATATAAGTGTATAACCATGATAGAGTCATTGTCAGGCAGAGCTAGCCATTCGTATACGGGTTCGTTTGAACCTGGTAATTTTGTCCAAACCCTGTAGTTTTCTTAAAAAAAATATTGAATTATGCACAAATTATTAATTTAGAGCCAAGTAACTTAAAACAATTAGAATATTGAACCGATAAATTTCAAATCATGGCTCGCCTCTAATATGTATCCAGCAAGAAACAGATGCTATGTATTCTTTCGAGCACAAAATAAATATGTTTGTTTACCCTCAAATTCGAGTAACAGTTAAACTTGTATTGTGGTTTTAAGGATATGTAATTTAATTCAATGCCAATTGAAAAATAAGGGATTAAATAGATAAATTAGAGAACAAAGTAAACCAAAACAGTATGTAGGCCAAATCTCGAGCTCGACTTGCGACGGTCTCGAGGTGGGATGATAGGAATAGCAAATTATAAAGCAACTCTGATGAACAGTAAGTAAAATAACAAGAAAGTAATTTGCGTATATTTTTTTATCAGTGAATGATGTCTTACAAATAAATGGGATCCCCCTTTATATAATAGGGGAGTCCTAAATAAGGTATACTACCAATTATAATAGGAAATCATATTTGACAACTGTTTGACCGCAGAAGACCAATCCATTCCAAAATTCATGCCATGATCTTCGGCTTGTTGCGAGTATCTCACTCTTTCTGTTACTGAATTATACCGGCGTCATCTCAAAGCATGCCATCTTCTGACCTCGGTAAGTGATATCGACCTCGCCATTGGAAAGGAACTTCGACCCTGAGTTCGACGTCCTGGTCTTCTGATGTGGTACCACTTTTTCCATCGAAGAATGAAATAGGATAGCCACAATTTCCACCGTATACAGATAGTCCCCTCGTTTCTTAGAATAAAATAATAAGAAACGACTTGAACCTCGATTTTCTGGAGACCCCGATAATGATGTCATCCTTGTGACTTAAGCGCTCGAGGTGACCGAAAAGTCCTGTCGGTTCGGTTCCCCAAACCATTAATGCTTGCCAGTGACGGTCGGCTACTAGTGCCACCGAACCGTCGCCGTGAATCTATAAATACAGGTTCCCCATTTGAATCAAAACTTTACTTCCATGTTCACCAAGTTTTCTAAGTTTCTTTGTCTTTCCATCTCTTCTCTTTCACCGCCCGTTGATTCAATATTTTAGCAAAAACGCCAATTTTCATCTCTTTTCGCTTCCCTTTACCTATAACAATGGCGAAAACTTCCAAGACCGTCCCGCAAATGGAGAAAACTTCTTCCTCTTCTTCCCGGCCGGCCGGTGACAAAATGCCGGTGGAACTGCTCCTTCACGAAATTGTTCCCGGCCCTTGTGTCCTAAAAGACGAGTTCAAAGTCAAAAACCCTCCGTCGGTTCATGGATGATGTTAACACATATCGAGGTATATTTTCTCAATAACGGCAAAATAACTTGAAGTCGTGAAGGAAGACTACAACTAGGGGCCCGAGGTCGTGGTACAGATCCCCGCCCCCAAAGAAAGTATCACCACTCACGTAGAGGGGTTTCTAAGTTTTTACACTTACCCCTTCACATTGGGTCCTCTTGACCCAGTGATCGTCGATTTTTGCAAGATGTACCAGGTTACCCTCGGCCAAGTGCATCCCTCGTTCTGGCGCATAGTGATTATGCTCTATTTCTTTTCGGGTAAGGCCAAGGGGTTGGAATTCACTCTCTGCCACCTCATACAGCTGTATCGACCTCGACTTTATCGAGGACTAATCAATCTTCAATGCCGATCAACGAAGTCCTTCTTTGCAAGCATCGATGAAGAAAAGGACCGAGGTTGGATGAGCCGGTTCGTGAGGGTAAGGACCTGCGACCTTATCCCTAGGGAGAAATTGTCGTTCCCCGAGAAGTGGAACCCCGAACGTAAGTGTTAGCCATTAATCTTCGTACTTTATTTTTTAGCTTTGTGTAACACTTTCATTTGTTATTTAGCGATTGCCTGGATGCCTCATGCGGTACCCGACCTCAAAGACTAGGCTCGGAAGCTGGCTGCGACTTTTTCCCATGTCGAGCATCGCTAGCGTGATTTGGCGAAGGGCGGATGGGAGGCCAAGAATCATGGTAAGTTTATTCTGCAAGCCTCTGATGACCTTTTCTGTAATGTCTTTCTTTGTTCACACTTGACTTTTGTTCTTTTTATGCAGGCCACGGGGATGTTGTTTAATTGAGGCTGGCCCCGCCTAGGGAAGAGGTGGTTTCCAAACTGGCCAAGGACAAGAAAAGGAGAAGAGCCTTGCCTTCTGATACCCCGGAGCCTAAGAAGAGTAGGGCTCGTAAGTCGAAGGACGACTTTGCTACTTTGTCTGCCGACGTAGCCCAAAAGCTATGAGATAAAGAGGAGGAGGGGAGGACGCCGATTGTGAAGTGGTGCCTTAAAAGAGGGGGGCGTCAAAGCTCCAAAAACTATTGGACCGATGATGGTAGAGGAGACTTATCCTCTGACCTCAGAGACCTCAGAAGGTACTCCGAGCAAAGTCCCCGAGCCATCGGGGGTAAGAGATACTTCCAGCTGTGATAAACAAACGGCGAGTGTGCCCGAAGGGTCCGGTAGTAAGGCTCTTCGGAAGGGAGAGAGCGCCCAAGTGACTCGTTTGGGGCAATTAATATTGATGATTCACCGCCCAGCCCTGAATTTTCTGAAGGGCAGTTTCGGTAGGCTCGATCCTTGGAGACCCCCAATGTGGGAACGGCCCACGATGGGGAAGACGTATTTCGTGGCTACCTTGTAGGGGTCGATGATGTTTCTGACCTAGATACGATGATGGTTTTTGACGAGGCCCATCATATCCTGAACTAGGTAAAGTTCATTCCCCGTTATTACTTGGTTTTATCTCCTCCTTGCTAATTTTTTTCCTTTCTCCATATGTTGTGGTGCTCCTTCGGGAGGTGTTCAACAAGTCCCAAGCCGAGCTTAACCGGTGTAAGGCCGATCTCAAAAGGCTTACTGAGGAGAGAGACGCCCTCAAACGCCTCTATGTGTAGAAAGAGGAGGAGCTCAGAGACCTCCGAGCTGAATTGGCCAAGGCTCGTACGGGAAGAGGCCGAGCTAGACGAGCAGGTAACTAAACTTTTGAAGCAGTACGGTCTCGACCCAACTGTGGAGGCTAATACTTCAGTATCTCATCTGTAGCAAAAGCTAGAAAGAATCAAGCTGCTCCGAGGAGAGGTCGACCAAGTCAAGGCCGACTGTGATCGGTGGAAGGAGAACATGGACCGCCATGCTCTGGAAAAAGAGGATGCTTTGCCCAAACTGTCATCGGTCGAGGTCCAACTTCGGGGATCAAAGGAGAAAGGTTCATCCTAGGCCAAAAGGATGGAGGAGCTCGAAGCCAAGCTTGCTGAGGCCAAGGCAGAGTCGGGGAGACAAAGATTACGGCTGACAAATCCATAGCCGTGTACTTGACCGATGTCGAGGCTGCCCAGACACAGCTAAGGGAGGCTTCCGCTCGAGAGAGATAGAGCAATGACTTGGAGAAGTGCCAATCCCGGAGGGAGACCCTCGAGGAAATCCACGCTTGAGGTTTTGACCTCTCCGAAGAGATAGCTCAAGCTAAGGCGCTTGAAGCTGATGCCAGGTTTCTTGTCGCCTCCGATGACGATGATGATGATGAAAATAGCCAAGGCGGGCCCGATAACAGCGAGGGGCCCGAAGGAGAAGCTTCCACCGAGGGAGAAACCATCCCCGGGCATAGTTAGGATTTTATTTTTCCTTTCCTTTTTTGTAAGACCTTTGTCGGTCTCTTGTACATATCCTTCTTCATCAATATATGAAATAAAATTTCTCTTGAATAACTTCTCAATTTTTATAAACATGTTTTTTGCCTTGTAAAATTTTCAATACAACCTTATGCTTTGAACGGTGCGTTCGAGACTTTGGTTTCGAGTGACTTCCTCGAAGTCACCATGGTCGAGTTCGATTAAGGTTCGAACTTGAGGCATATTCCCTTTAAGGTTTGTGTTGGATAACGGTGAGTCCCCGAGCCATAGTCAAGTTATTCTTTATTTGGGCTCGGTATAGTCGAACCCCTGGGTACGGATGGAGTGAGAACAAAATCTAAGTGTATTGGCCCTTAGGATCTTTAGATCGGGCCGATATGGCCTCTAAAAGATGGTTGTTATACCCCTCTTTCGGCTTAAAATACTTAGTGAAATTTTTATTTTTTTTATGCCTTAGCAAGTATTATTTACCCATTGGGTTTTTTGAGGGTCCGATGTCGATTGAAACCTCTCTGATTTTTGTGCCTTAGCACATTTGTGTTAAGATAATTTGATACCTCTTAAGGTTTTTGAGAGCCGATTTTATCGAAGCCCTTTTGATTGTTTGCCGAGTGTAGCCTTTTTTAATCGGTTTTTCAAAGAATTTGAATGCCTATTGGGATTGCAAGATTCGGACGTCTTAATTTGGCCGTAGCCTTTGGGTATGTCTTTTGGGCTTATTTCCTAATAACACTTCGAACTTGCTCGAAGTGTTAGTCCCCGAGAATGATGGCCTTGGCCTATGGATCAAGGGGTGCCTCTTTGAGGTCTTATGAATTCGAGTTTAGATAACTCGAATATGTCGATCGTCTATGATAGTCCCCGAGTGTTTGAGGTATATTTGTGCTTGGCCCTTGAGCCATTTCTCACAAAATCATAAGTATGGAGCTCGTATAGTAGAAAATATTTTCTTTGAGATACCAAATGTTTGATATAGAAAGAATGCTTCTTGCAATAATTTATACATGCGTACATGTTTTGCCATCGGGTTTGACTAATCTATATGGACATGGTTCATTCGATCGTTTGGCCCATTACAAAGTTTCCCTATCGAGATCCTTTGACATGAAGTATTTTCCTCGAAAATATAACCTTCGGGGGTAATGCCCCCAGTATTCGAGGTTGATTGAAAACAAGCCTTGGATACTGTTGAATTTTCCTCAGGTAGCACATTATTGTTGCCTCGTTAAAAACCTCGCCAAAAAAAACCCATTTGGGATAAAAACCGATCTAAGGGAAAAAGAGTGCAACACATGTTTTAAAGCCAGGTCCTCGTGTTGAAAAGTTTATCGATGTCCTCGATCGAACACCTGAAAGAAGTTAGTATCAAATTCAAATGGAAAAGGGGGAAAGTCATACCTTAGCAATAATACCGTTTGAGGAGTGATACATTCCAATTGTTTAGCAATTGTTCGCCTTCCATTGTGCCAAGTTTGTAAGATCCTTTTCCGATGACACCGATGACCCAATATAGTCCTTCCCAATTTGGGCCTAGTTTCCCTTCGTTTAGGTCTCGAGTGTTGAGCATGACTTTCCTTAGAACTAAGTCCCCGATTCCGAAGTGGCGAAGGTTGGTTCTTCTGATATAATATCTCTCGATTCTTTGCTTTTGCGCAGCTATTCGAACGAGCGCAGCTTCTCAGTTTTCATCTAGTAGCTCGAGGCTAGTATTCATAGCCTCGTGATTTGATTCTTTCATCGTATGTCAAAATCTCGCGTTAGGTTCCCCGACTTCGACCGAAATCAAGGCCTCAGAGCCGTATACTAAGGAGAACGAGGTTGCCCCCGTACTAGATTTTGATGTTGTTCGATATGCCCAAAGGACATCGGGTAACATTTCTTTCCACTTGCCCTTAGAGTCGTTCAACCTTTTCTTTAAGTTTTGAATGATAGTCATGTTCGTCAATTCGGCCTGTACGTTCCCACTAGGATGATACGGCGTTGATAATATCCTTTTTATTTTGTGTTCCTCGAGGAATTTTGTTACCTTGCTGCCGATGAATTGTTTTCCATTGTCACACACTATATCGGCGGGTATCCCAAATCGACATATAATGTGATCCCAGATGAAGTCTATAACCTCTTTCTCTCTTACTTTCTCGAACGCCTATGCTTCAACCCATTTAGAGAAATATTCAGTCATAAATAAAATGAATTTAGCTTTACCTGGTGCCGTTGGCAGAGGGCCGACGATGTCCATCCCTCATTTCATGAATGGCCACGGGGATAGGACTGTGTGAAGTTGTTCTCCGAGATGATGGATCATTGGTGCAAACCTTTGACATTTATCATATTTTCGAACAAACTCCTTAGTGTCTTTTTCCATGCTATCTCAGTAGTATCCTGCTCTAATGATTTTGTGAATTAACGATTCGGCGCCAGAGTGGTTCCCACAAGTTCCTTCGTGGACCTCTCGTAAAACATAATCGGTGTCTCCTGGTCCTAAACATACTGCCAATGGTCCATCGAATGTCCTTCTGTATAATGTTCCATCTTCATCCAATGTAAATTGAGCAGCTTTGGTTCGTAGGGCCCTCGACTCTTTAGGGTCTGATGGGAGCTTTCCGTTCTTCAAGTATTCAATATACTTATTCCTCTAATCCCAGGTCAAGCTTGGAGAGTTTATCTCGGCATGACCTTCCTCGATCACAGATCTCGAGAGTTGAACGACAGTCCCAGAGATTATCTCATCTTCCTCGACCGACGAACCCAGATTTGCAAGTGCATCGGCCTCACTTTTTTGTTCTCGAGGTACATGTTGTAAAGTCCATTCCTTGAAACGGTGCAAAGTTACTGCATCTTGTCCAAATACCTTTGCATTCTATCTTCTCAAACTTCGAAGGTTTTGTTTACTTGGTTCACCACCAGTAAAGAGTCACACTTGGCTTTAATGACTTCTGCTCCCAATCTTTTAGCTAGCTCGAGACCTGCAATCATGGCCTCGTACTCGGCCTCATTGTTAGTCAACCTAGAAGTTTTGATAGACTGCCTAATAGTGCTACCCATAGGAGGCTTCAAAATGATGCCTAACCCGGACCCCTTCACGTTCGAGGAACCGCCCGTAAAAAGGGTCTAGACCCCCGATGATCTACCTGATTTTGACAAAAGTTCTTTTTCAACTTCGGGTACGAGGGTTGGCGTGAAATCGGCCACGAAGTCCGCCAAAATTTGAGACTTGTTGGCCGTTCAGGGTTGATATTCGGTGGGACGGCCCATTTGGCCAATCGGCCCGATAATTCGGGCTTGTGCAAAATATTACGAAGTGAGTAAGTGGTTAGTACGCATATGGGGTGACATTGAAAGTACGGTTTTAAATTTCTAGAGGCGCTTATCAGTGCAAGTGCCAATTTCTCTAAGTGTGGATATCTAGTTTATACTTCTCCTAAGGTTTGACTTAAATAATAAAAGGGAAACTGCGTACCTTGCTCTTCTCGAACTAGGACACCACTTACCGCAATTTCCGATACTGCCAAGTACAAGTAAAGTTTCTCATCTGCCTTTGGAGTGTGAAGGAGTGGTTGGACTCGATAGGTATCGCTTTAATTCCTCTAATGCTTTTTGGCATTCCAGGTTCCAGGTGAAATCGTTCTTCACTTTGAGTAGAGAGAAAAATCAGTGGCTTCGATCCGACGACCTCGAGATGAATCTGCCTAAAGATGCTATCCATCCAGTTAGCCTATGCACGGATTTTACACTGTCCATGGCGGTGATATCCTTGATGGCCTTGATTTTATAGGGGGTTGATCTCGATCCCCCGATTTGATACCATGAAGCCCAAGAATTTTCCCGAACCGGCCCCGAAAGCACATTTCTCGGGGTTGAGCTTCATGTTGTATTTCCTCAAAATCTCAAACGTTTCCTCCAAATGAGCCAAATGGTCCTCTGCACGCAGGGACTTAACTAGCATGTCATCGATATAAACTTCCATTGACTTACCTATTTGTTCTTCGAACATTTCATTTACTAGGTGTTGTAAGTAGCTCCGGTATTTTTTAGCCTGAATGGCATTTACGTTATAGCAATATGTTCCATACTTGGTGATAAATGAAGTCTTTTCCTAGTCTTCCGGGTTCATTTGAATTTGATTATACCCGAAATATGCACCGATAAAGGTAAGGATCTTGTGGCGTCGATCATGCGATCCATGTTAGGCAGTGGAAAAGAATCTTTGGGGCATGCCTTGTTTAAACCCTTATAATCTACACACATTCTAAGTTTGTTTCCTTTTTTAGGGACTACGACTACATTGGCTAACCATTCAGGATATTTCACCTCCCGAATGGACCCTATTTTGAGAAGTTTAGTTACCTCATCCTTTATGAATGCGTGCTTTACCTCGCACTGGTGCCTTCTCTTTTTCTTCACCGGTTTGAACCTAGGGTCAAGGCTCAACTGATGCATTTTTATCTCCGGTGGGATCCCTGTCATGTCTAAATGGGACCAAGCAAAATAATATATGTTATTAGTAAGAAATTGAATAAGCTTTTTCCTGAGTTCGGGGGTTAATCACGTTCCTAGGTATACCTTTCGCTCGGGCAGGTACTCGATCAATATAACCTGTTCCAACTCTTCGACCGTTGAATTGGTGGCGTCAGAATCTTCGGGAACAATAAAGGTTCGAGGAGTTAGAAAATCTTCTTCTTCTTCTATCCCCTACTTTCCTGATTCGGTCGAGGCTGGTGGATGTGATTGCTATTTGGCTTCCTATTTTTCTTTGATGCTCGACCTTTCTAAGGTTGATAGTGTTGATGTCGGTGTTACCTCATCGACCAAAAACATTTCCTTTGCGGAATGCTATTCCCCGTATACTCTTTTTACACCATTCGTCGTCGGGAATTTTATCATTTGGTGGAGAGTCGAGGGGACTGCCCTCATGTTGTGGATCCAAGGCATCCCGAGTAGGGCATTATACCTCATGTTGCCCTCGATCATGTGGAATTTGGTATCTTGAATGGTTCCAGCCACGTTCACCGGTAAAATAATCTCCCTTTTAGCTGTTTCACTAGACATTTTGAAGGCGTTTAAGACCCGAGCTGCCAGCACATTTGATCTTGTAGGCCGAGTTGCTACACGACCCTCGATCGGATTATATTCGCCGAGCTACCTGGATCCACTAAATCATGCTTAACTTGAAATTTATTTAATGAGATAGAAATTACCAGAGCGTCATTGTGTGGCTGAGAAATGCCTTCTTCTTCTTCGTTGTTGTATGATAAGGAGCCTTCGGGCACATAATCTCGGGTTCGTTTTTCTCTATTGATTGATACCTTAGTGCGTTTGAATATGGGTCCCTGTGGAATGTCGACCCCACGGACGATCATATGAATGACATGCTGGGGTTCCTCCTATTCATTTTTCCTATTGGCATCCCTTTCTCTGAAATGATTCTTGGCTCGATCACTGAGGAACTCTCGAAGGTGGCCCTCATTGAATAGATGGGCTACCTCCTCCCTCAACTGCCTACAATCCTCGGTCTTGTGACCATGCGTTCCATGATACTTGCATATCAAATTTGGGTTTCTTTGGAAAGGATCGGTCTGTATGAGTCTGGCCAACCTAGTATATTTGATCCTTTTGATTGCCGATACGATGCCCGATGCGTCTATGCTAAAGTTATATTCCGATAACCGAGGTGCCTCTATGGTATCAACATGCTTATCAAAACCACTTTTGCTCATAAGTCCCCGAGAATTCTGTCCTCGATCATTTTTTCGATCGTTCCAGGCAGAATTGCGTCTTGAACCGTTGTTCCTTCGATCTGTGGTATATAGTTGATATCATTCTTTGTTCGACCTTGGCTCCCTATCGATGTCCCTCGAGGTTTTAACTACCGACCTGTTTGGATGTACTAAACCGGAAGGGGCTTCTAATTGGTCGTCCTCGACCCTGATCATTGATTGATACTGATTGTGCACATCTGCCCAAGTTATAGCTGGATACTCGACCAAATTTTGTTTCAACTGTCATGATACTATCGAACTCCGCTCGTTCAACCCTTGGGTGAAAGCTTGAACGGTGCAATCATCTATGACCGGCGACAACTCCATGTGTTCCATTTGAAATCAGGATACGAACTCCCTCACCATTTAGTTATCCCTTTGCCTTATCTTGAAAATGTCCGATTTTCTTGTTGCGGCCTTTATGGCCCCGGCGTGTGCCTTCATGAAAAAATCTGCTAACATGGCATATGAATCAATGGAATTTGGTGGCAGCTTGTGATACCAAATCATTGCTCCCTTTGATAATGTTTCCCCAATTTTTTTCAACAAAATGGACTCGATCTCATCATCATCTAAGTCATTTCCCTTTATTCCGCATGTGTACGAAGTGATGTGTTCATTAGGATCAATGGTCCCGTTGTTTTAGGTATATCCGGCATACGTAACTTCTTGGGAATGGGCTTCGGAGCCGCACTCTGAGGAAATGGCTTCTGCATGAACTTTTTTCGAATCTAAACCCTTTAGGATCAGGGGTGCCCCCGGTATCTGATCAACTCAAGAGTTGTATGTTTCCACATTTTTATCATTGTCTTCGATCTTCTCTCCTGACTCAATTCTTTTGGTGAGCTCCTCAATCATTTTCATTATTGCAGCATCAGTCCTTGATTCGTTACCATTCGACCTTTCTGGCACTGGCTCAGTACGGCGAGTGATTTCTGGCTCGACCCCACTCGGTGTCCTATGTTGATTTTGCAACTGAGCAATAGCGGCCTGCTGAGCCTGTAGCATCTCAAATATCACCTGGAGACTAAATCACTCGTCTCCTCTGCCCTGCGTACCTTGACCACCAGATCTGCCTTCCCTGCGTACACTCCCTTTGGGGTCCGCGCCTAGGTCTGCATTTAGAGCAACGTGTGAACTGATATCGACTGGATCGGCAACCGGTGCTCCTCCGAGATTAGCCGGTGGCACCCCGGCTCCTCAAGCAATTACATTGTCGTTTTCCCCGTGAAATCCTAGACCATCATCACCATGTATGGGTGCTTTGAGAGTTCGATGATTTTTAACCTGAGAGCAAAAATACTTAACAAGAACAAGTGTGAAATAATGTGTGTTATCAGAATCAACACTGAAACAATCACTCTTATCCTTAGCCCCGCGGTGGGCGCCAAACTGTTTACCCTAAAATTCGAGTAACAATTAAACTTGTATTGTGGTTTTAAAGATATGTAATTTAGTTCAATACCAATTGATAAACAAGGGATTAAACAGATAAATTAGAGAACAAAGTAAACCAAACCAGTATGTAGGCCAAATCTCAACCTCGACCTCCGACGGTCTCGAGGTGTGATATAAGAATAGCAAATTATAAAGCAACTCCGATGAACTTTAAGTGAAATATCAAGAAAGTAATGTGCGTATATTTTCTTATCAATGAATAACGTCTTACAAATGAATGTGACCCCCCTTTATATAATAGGGGAGTCCTAAATAAGGTACACTTCTAATTATAGTAGTAAATTATATTTGATAACTATTTAACCGTCGAAGACCAAATCCATTCCGAAATTCACGCCGTGATCTCCGGCCTATTGCGGGTATCTCGCTCTTTCTATTACTGAATCATACCGGCACCATCTCAAAGCATGCCTTCTTCTGACCTCGGTAAGTGATATCCACCTCGACATTGGAAAGGAATTTCGATCCCCAACTCGACGTCCTGATCTTCCGACGTGGTACCACTTTTTCCGTCGAAAAACGAAATCGGGTAGCCCGATTTCCACCATATACAATATTCATGATTATTCCAAAAAGATATTAAATTTGTTCATTTTTTTTGTTAAATCAGTCTTTATTATTCTTGTATCATGGAGGTCATTGAGAATAACTACAATATTAATGAAATTCTCATAAACCATTTACAAATATAATTATCATTGACAGTCGAGTAATGTGATATTGTCTTCTAGCTTGGATGACAATCAAGCAAATAGAATATTGTTACTTTTGCTTAAAGTAGCAAATTTTAAGGCAAACCGGGGAAGAAAATCAATTAAAATGAGTTTATTTTGAATATTAAAGTCCAATGTAACTAAGAAAAAGAAAAAAGAAGACAGCTAAAGAAAGATATGATTGTCCACTGAAGAATGAAGAAATGATTAGTCAAACTTTTATTCGGTGAACAAATGATTGATAATTGGAGTAAAGAAGATGGTCAAGCCATAACTACTGTATTTTAGCTTCTAAGGCCATGTTACTACATCCATTATAAATATTCCTAAAAAGCAATTTCATAAAATGAAAAATAAAATATCTAATGGTGGGACCTGCTCCTGGTAGAATATAAACATCTAGTTATTGGAATTGGAACATCGTCGTCAGTCAAAACCACACGTGGGCCCTCTGTTCTTGACTTATCTTACCTGTATGCCTGTATTTATCCGTGTTGGTACATCATACACTTTTATAATTTTAATTAAGAAAATAACCTTCTTGATTTCGTATGTGTAAAAGACAATTCTCTTATGTATAAAATGAAAAAAATTAAATCTTAGAATTAAAAATAAATTTGTAAGGCCATAAAACCAATTGATCCGTATTTACCCCCAGAAATCTAATTATGACAGAACAAAATTACAATATCTTTTTGCCTTTTTGGGTGTTGGACCCGGATAAATTGCAAAACAAAGAAAAGGAAGGGAGCAGTAAAAGTGATTTAAAAAAATGTAAATAAATACTTTTCTTTTCTTTTTTTTAAAATGTCACATACTTTTACAATAAATTCAGTTTATTAAAATGACTAATAACACCGGAGAAGTTGAGTTGGAAAAATTAACAAACAAAGAAAGAAAATATGAAACAGTCGAAGTTTTTTCATTATATATACTCCATAAAAAAAGAGGTTAGATAAGAGATGAAATAGCTGGAAAAGGTACAACATAAACTCGTTGAAAAATGGCATTAGAATCTCATGATGCTATCAAAGTCCTCTATTTTATTTGACATCAATCACGGTGAAAGATGGTGTTTTATGTTTACATTGGTAATTACAGATTGCAATACTTCAATATCTTACCAAATGAAGGTCAAATAAGACGTTCAATATCGAGTGAACAATTTTATCTTTTTCTTTAGGAATATTCTTGGGCAATGATGTAAGGCTTAGATCGTCAGAACTATGGCCATTTGTTTTTATTAAAATTAAACTATTTAAATTTGAAGAAATATATATATACGGTCAAAATCGGGCCTACCCGATTTTACTATTTGATCAAGACAAGGGAATTGCATCAGGTATAGCCTCGTAATGAATCAGACCTGAGCTGGAAGCGAGGCATTGAGTCTGAAGATCGAAGTGTCCGTTGAGACCGAGGCCAACAGCAGTCGAGATTAAATATGACCGACTTAGAGTGAAGTGCAATAACGGAAAGGCGAGATATCGGAGATTACGGCGGAAATCTCGGAACAAATCAAATCAAGGGCAGTTTTTTGTACCAATCATGAGAATTACTTCCGTAATTAGAATTGTACTATAATTAGGATTCCTCTAGTATATAAAGGGGGGTCCCCATCATTTGTAAACACCTTACATTCTTACAGATCAAGGCAATATAATATTTCTCTATTGTTCATCAACTTATTGTTCTTTAACTGTTCTTACTTTATTACTATCGAGGGCTAATCAGCTCGAGGGCACTGTCCAAGCATCGATTTGTTTTATATTCTTGTCAATTCCCATCATTTATCTCTAAACTAATCAATCGGTATTAAGTGAAATCACGTATCCTTAAAACCACATTACAAGTTTAATTGTTACTCAATTTTTAGGGTAAACAGTTTGGTGTCCACCGTGGGGCTAAGGATAATAGTGATTGCTTAATATTTTAGCCTTCATAACACACACTGCTTTTACACTTGTTCTTGTAAGTGTTTTTGATTTTAGGAATCAACATATCAAACTCTCAAGCGGTACCCACTCACACTGACACCGGCCTTGGTCTTTATGGCGAAAACGAACACTTAGTCTCCCCGAGAAATGGAGTGCCTCCAATCAATCCCGACCCACCACAGGCCGTGGATCCGATTGATGTCAATTCTCATGTCGCCATTCGTGGAGATTTAGGCGCCGACCCTGAAAATAGTGTCTGCAGAGACGCCTGGGCAGCCGATCGGAGCACACAAATGGCGAAGAAGGCGGAATTAGCCTTCCAATGATATTTGACATGCTACAAACTTAGCAGGGAGTGATAACGCAACTCAAAAATCAGAATCGAGCCCCAAGCAGAATCGAACTCGATACATCACAGGAAGTTGCCTATAGGGTCGAACCCATGCAGAAAAAATTGAACGATAGTGTATCGTGAACTGATCCCGCCATCATGAAAATGCTCGAGGAGCTCACTAAACGGATAGAATCGGGTGAAAAGAAAATCGAGTCTAATGAAAAAAAGGTAGAAACGTACAACTCACAAGTTGACCAAATACCAGGGCACCCCCGATCCTACAGGGTTTGGATTCGAAGAAGTTCGTGCAGAAGCCTTTTTCTCAAGTGCGACTTCAAAGCTCATTCCCAAGAAGTTCCGTATGCCGGACATCCCCAAGTACAACGGGACCACCGATCCTAATGAACACATCACTTCGTACACATGCAGAATAAAGGAAAATGACTTAGAAGATGATGAGACTGAATACATGTTGTTGAAAAATTTTTGAGAAACTTTATCGAAGGGGGCAATGATATGGTACCATAATTTGCCGCCCAATTCCATCGATTCTTTCGCCATGCTCGCCGATTCGTTCATAAAGGCACACGCCGGAGTGATAAAGGTCGTGACCAGGAAGTCGGACCTCTTCAAAGTGAGACAAAAGGATAATGAAATGCTAAGGGAATTCGTATCTCGATTTCAGATGGAACGCATGGACCTACCCCCGGTTACCAATGATTGGGTTGTCCAAGCCTTTACTCAGGCTTTGAAAGAGCGAAATTCGATAGCGTCACGTCAACTAAAGTAGAATTTGATTGAATATCCAGCGGTGACCTGGGCCGATGTGCATAATCGATACCAATCAAAGATCAGAGTCGAGGACGATCAGTTGGGAGCTCCATCTGGTTTTGTTACCCAAACAGATCCGAAGGCAGGATTCAAAGAGATATCGACAGAGAGCCTCGATCGAATAGAGATCGATACCAACCATATAGCGCAGATCAAAGAAACAACGGATTGGGACGTAATCCCGTTCGAAATGATCGAGGTCAAAATTCTCGAGGGCTCATGAGTAAGAATGGCTTCAATAAACACGTCGAGACTAAGGAAGCACCACGGTTATCGGAATACAACTTCAGCATCGATGCTTCAGGTATTGTGTCAGCCATTGGATGAATCAAGGATACTAGGTGGCCCACACCCCTGCAAACCGATCCAGCTAAAAGGAATCCAAACCAAATATGCAAGTACCATAGGACCTATGGTCACAGAACTGAGGACTGCAGGCAATTAAGGGAGGAAGTAGCTCATTTATTCAGTGAAGGTCATCTTCGAGAGTTCTTGAGCGATCGAGCAAAAAATCACTTCAGAGACAGGGATGCAAACAAGAAAAACGAACAGGAGGAACCGCAGCACGTGATTCATATGATCGTCGGTGGGGTCGATATCCCTCAGGTTCCGATATTTAAACGCACCAAAGTCACAATCATAAGGGAGAAGCGTACCCAGGACTACTTACCAGAAGATACCTTATCCCTCAATGATGAGGATGCAGAAGGGATCGAACAGCCTCACACCGATGCATTGGTAATATCTATCCTTATGAATAAAATTCAAGTTAAACGTGTGTTGGTTGATCCAGGTAGCTCGGGGAATATTATTCGATCGAGGGTCCTGGAGCAACTTGGCCTTCAGGAACAGATCTTGCCTGTAGTTCGAGTACTCAACAGTTTCAACACGGCGAGTGAAACCACCAACGGGGAAATCATGTTGCCAGTAAACGTGGCTTGAACTATCCAGGAAACGAAGTTCCACGTGATCGAAGGAGATATGAGGTACAATGTGCTGCTTGGAAGACCTTGGATCCATAATATGAGGGCAGTACCTTCAACGCTTAATCAATTCTTGAAATTTCCAACACCAAAAGGAGTCAAAATTGTGTACGGCAAGCAACCATCAGCCAAAGAGATGTTTGCAATTGATGAAGTAATTCCGGTGTCGGCACTAACATCAACAAAGGGACCAGAATCAAAGGAAAACAGGATGTCAAATAGCAACCACAGTCGCCGACTTCGACCAGATCGGAACAGCAAAAAATTATCGAGGATGATGATTGCATGATACCTCGAACCTTCATAATCCCCGATGATTTTAATGCCACGAAGTCAATGGTCGAAGAGCTGGAACAAGTCATACTGATCGAGCATCTGCCCGATCGAAAGGTATACCTGGTCACGGGGTTAACTCCCGAGCTTAGGGGAAAACTCGCTAAATTCCTTATTAAAAATATGGATTGTTTTGCTTGGTCCCACCTTGACATGATAGGGATCCCAATAGAGATCACCACTCATCGATTGAGTTTGGACCCGAAGTTCAGACCGGTAAAGCAAAAGAGAAGGCCACAGTTCGAGGTAAAGCATGCATTCATCAAGGATGAGGTAACCAAAATTCTCAAAATAGGATCCATCCGGGATGTAAAATATCCCGAGTGGTTAGCAAACGTAGTTATAGTTTCCAAGAAGGGAAATAAACTTAGAATGTGTGTAGACTACAAAGACTTAAACAAAGCATGCCCTAAGGACTCTTTTCCCCTGCCTAATATCGATCGCATGATCGATGCCACGGCCGGCCACGAGATCCTTAGCTTTTTCGATGCTTACTCCAGGTACAAACAAATACAAATGAACCCAGAGGATGGGGAAAAGACGTCATTTTTCACTAAGTACGGTACTTATTGCTATAATGTAATGCCGTTTGGGCTAAAAATGCCGGTGCTACTTATCAACGCCTAGTAAATCGAATGTTCGAAGAAAAAATAGGTAAACAAATGGAGGTTGATTTACTGACATGTTAGTTAAGTCCATGCGCACAGAGGACCATTTGACACATTTGAAGGAAACCTTTGACATCTTGAGAAAATACAACATGAAGCTCAACCCCGAGTGTTGATACCCAATTTTTCCCTATATGCCTTCAAAATAATATATACATGCATATATAAGCTTGCCCAAGTGCTTTGGTATTTTTCCTAATTTTTTAAAGGATTTTTAAATCAACTTATTGTCCATTTTAGCAATACAAAAATCGATAATTATTCCCAAAACTATCAGTTTTGGTGAATAACTTATTTTATCCTCATATTTATACCAAAATATAGTTAAGGTGATTTTTGTATATTTTTACAAATTTATCTGGTATTTTTAAAGCTAAATTACATACAATTGCAATTTTAGCCTATGCTAAGATTAATAGCAATTCTATAATTTTAAAATTGGTTTCAATATTTTTAATTAATATTTATATATTATTAATTGGTTCAGTATTTTTAATTTATTTTTAAAATTATTTTTACTATTTTTATAAATAAAAGGGGAAAACTGGCTATTTAATATTTAGCCTCATTTTATTTCAATAACAGCCTCTTCTGCATTTCAATTTTAACCTTAAATTGACCCAATTCTAGCCCTATTTGGACCAGCCCAATTTCATTTTAACCCGGTTCCCCGACCCAACTTAAAATCCGCCCGTTTCCTATCTTTGATCCAGGCCGTTGATTAAAATGATCAACGGCCATAAACCCCCTTACCTTTTTTAACCCTGAACGACCTACCCTAATCCCTCATTTCACCTAATCCTCCGCCTTTGAATCCCAAACTCTCTCGAACTCTCTCAAAACTCTTCGGAACCCTAGCTTCCTCCTACCCTCTTTTCAACCGCCTTTCACCGGAATCCATGGCTTCTCAGGCCATGGATGGTTGATACTCACCCCCCTTCACCAGTAAACCATGGTTGTTCGAAGCTTCGAGACCTGACCTCGACGGTTCTCTTTCAAATCTTCTCAGATCTTTGGTTCCATGGCTCTCAGGCCTTTGCTCCGGCATATTCAAGACTCAGGAGCCTGATTCCTGACCTCTTCGACTCAGGATCTGATTCCTCTTCCAAGCCTTTCTCATTTCTAGGGTTTCTCCGAAACCCTAAGCTATTCGAGGTTCTTTCCCTGTTGTTTGCTTAGATCTATGCTTTACTTGACATTTAAAGTGTTTTCCCCAAATTTTCTTTTCAAAATCGTTCGTCTTCGATTTAGGGTTTCTGAAAGGAATTTTCAAAAAACATCTTTCTGATTCTTTTTCTTCTTTGCTTTATGTGTGTTTGACTATATCATGCTCGTGTGATTTCTTCTAACTACGCATGTACTGTCTTTCTACTTTTCTTTTTCTACTATATATGTTACTCCTATGTTAATCCATGTTATGTTTTCTTTACTCTTTTACTATATGTGTTTACCGTTGAGTTCTTTGATTTTGTTTTACTGAACTCTGTTCGTGTTCTTGCTAAACATGTTTTATCTACTTTTTTTTTAAGTTTGTATCATCTCTTTCTTCTGAATTTGTTTAAGTTCCAAGTTTTCTCAAATATGTTCTTCATGATCTTGAATCAGCTTTCTTCCTTTGTTGTTCAAACATGCTATCATATCTGTTTTGTTTCTCATGAGGCTCTGAAACAAACATTTGAGTCTGTTTTAATGGCTTGCCCTCTCACCTTTATGTCTGATTCGATTTGAAACCCTAGGATTTGGGGGTTTCCTTTGGCGAATTTGATTTTGTGTTCGAGTTAGGGTTCCACTTTGGGACCCTGGACTCTCAGACTCATTGTGAGTGCAAACTGGACTTGTACCCCTCTTGCTTATGATTCTGAACCTTTCAATGTTAGACTATTTTTCTAAGTAACATGACGACTCTTTTGTTTGATTTGTCTGCTTTATATATGAGAAGTTCTTCTTTCAAAAGGGTTTTTTCCAACTACTAATTGATTCCGAATTTCTTTAATGGGGTTTACTTGATTGTTACTGATTTCCTTTAAATTAAACCTTTCTTTACCCCTTTCCTGACTTGGTTCATTCGAGTAAAAGCCTGCAACTTTGATTTCATTGGCTGTTTGATTGATTCCCTTTCCTTATTTTACATAAACCGTGTACCATTGGACTTTTGCCTTAAATAACTTCTATGTATTTACCCTTTATTGTACTACTTGGAAAATATTTTTTTCAAATCCCTTTCCTTAGTCATTTTTACCCGTTTGAAATTAGAATCCCTTAATTAAAGGGAGATTGATTTCAATGTTATTTCTTTACCTTTTTCTTACTTGTTTGCTGCACTATAAAAGGGGCACGACCCTTCTGCACTTAAACAACTTTTTTGAATCTTCAGATCAACACACATACTCTTACGCACACTCTCAATTACAATACTTTTTCAATTCTCTACTCTCTTCTGAGATCTTTTGTACTGCCTGTTTGCAACTTGGCTTTTCAAGACTATTGTTTTACTTATTTGTTTCCCTGAAACTGGTATGTCTCGATTTTGGTTTCAGCTTCTTCCCTATGTGTTTACTTTACAGTTGCCACACTTTTGCCTACTTTACTGTTCATGTTCTGTATTAAATATGTTACTCTCTTTTTATGTTTACTGTTTGTTATGAATTCCCCATACCCCCACTCCCTTCTATGTGTTTGAGTTATGGTTCATGGCCTGGCAGTATCCAAATTACTGCTCAGGTCTAAACCTGACCCTCAATGGGTCCTAACTCTCAAATTTGGCTAATAGGCTGGTCAGGGGTGTGCCAGCATTCCTAATTGTTGGGCATGGCCACTAGCCTGTCATGGCCTTCCCTAACTCCCCCCTCTATGCACTTACACTTATTCTTAGACTCTAAGTTCTGCCCCCCTCCTATGAGCCTTGCCTTGGGGGACCTTGAGTTCCCTCTGATTTCCAGCACTGTTTCTTCCCCAAACCTCCGCCTCTTTCACTCCTTTGTTTGATTATTTGCACCAATTATTTGACCCCATTTTCCTGCACTTGTACATCATTTCTTCTAAATAATCATGAAATCACCTATTTCCAAATTTCAGCATGCCTTTAACTTTTATATTTCAGTTGTTTACAATCGTTATGTGAAAATTATCTTGTTTGCTTGTTTACTTGTTATTGTATTTAAAGTCACAATTGTAGCATGGCCGGGAACCACACTAGTGGATCTTGGGGGGTTCCTAACACCTTTCCCTCGAGATAATTTCAAGCCCTTACCCATTATCTGGTTCTTCTTTTAAGTTAAATTTCTTCTTAGTGTCCTAATGCACTTAATCATTAGGTGGCGACTCTTCTAAATTGCAAAACCCAATTCCCAAAAGGAAAAGAGTTGTCCGCCCAAATGTCATAAATCCGATTTCGCGAGAAAAGGGGGCATCGACAGCATGGCGACTCTGCTGGGGAATTTCTTTAAGGCTTTTACCATTTCATGCTATTTGTGACTTTATGCTTCTTTACATGTCTTTGCTTGTTTAAATGCCTTTAAATATTTATTCCTTCCTCTACTACGAAACTGACTTGGCTCTTCATTTCTTTTCTTTTATTGTTTTCCTTTACCTCTTTCTTTTAATATTGTTGTAAATTATGAGAAACTGTTGTAATTATTACTTTATGAACGTGAAAGTACATGACAACTTGTTAGTTATTGTAATTGCATTTTTTCAACATCATATTCCACTCGTTCCAAACAAAATACCATAGCAACGCTTATAATGAGTGGTTGCGCCCTTCCGATATTATCACCCCCTAAATTTGGCAAAGGCATATTTGCGATAAAACTAGTCGATCAGCGGTGCCGTCGATAGATCCGCGCCTTTCCCTCTTGAGTTTTCTGCTCAAGGGTACCAAGTCTAATACCCCATAGAAACCATTTCTCTTTAAATTATGCATGCATCATGGTCAAACTTAGCCGAGTCAGTTATGTTGTCTGCATAATGACTCTTTAAGATAGCCTCGTCCAAAGTCCACTGGGTTGCCTTGAAACCCAAACGGACACTACCACGTTCTATGCATTCATTTGGAGAACTAAATGCTTGTTATGCTAATTATTGATATTAAATAGTCGAGTCTGGTGGGGGAAAGGGCTTAACCTTTTGTTTTGCAGAAAATGAGGTACGAAGTCCCCAGATTCGGCATGGTCACCAATATCCACCCCAAATTGCTGAATTGGTGGGGAGATCTTCATTCCAGCGATCATGCTCTTGTCAGGAAGTATCTAGGAAACGTGCCTTCTCTCCTAGAAATTCAACCTAACAACAAAATCATAGAGGATGCAACTCTGTTTTGGGATTGTGATAGATCGGTGTTCCGCTTTGGGGACATAGAGATGACACCTTTGCTTGAGGAAATAGGAGGACTAGCTGGGATACCATGGGAAACTTCGGGTTTGCTAATGCCGGAAAATCGTAAGGGTAGGGGTTTTCTTAAAATGATAGGTCTAAAGAAAAATCCCGACTTGACATGTTTGAAGGAGTCATACATTCCCTTTGACCATTTGTATAAAAGGTACGGCCACAGCAAATCTTACCGTACCTACCCGGACGAATTCGCCCTCACCTCATTGGGGCACATCCATCGAAGGGTCTTTGTATTCATGTTCTGTTTCTTGGGGATGATAGTATTTCCAATGAAGAAAGCAAGAATCCATACCAGACTAGCCATGGTCACCAAAACCTTGATGGAAGGGATTAACGGACAGCCATTCAGCCTTGTGCCAATAATAGTTGCAGAAATATACCGAGCCCTGGAAAGATGTCAACAAGGGGCCAAACATTTCGAGGGATGTAATTTGCTACTCCAACTATGGCTCATGGAACACCTCCAAAAGGGTGAGTACCGGCAGGAAATCCATCGTAGAGACTGGGACGATCATATCGCTTTTCATCACCCAAAGCGAATGAATTATATGCCCAACATGTTCGCCCAACCAGAGAATGCTAGAGAATGGGTCGAACTCTTCGACAATCTTACTGAGGACCAAGTGCAATGGATGTTCGAGTGGTTCCCTACTGAAGAATTCATCATCCGATCTAGGGATGCACCATTTCTGATACTGATCGATTTGAGAGGGATCTACCCATATGTCCCTATCCGGGTTATGAGACAGGCAGGTAGGAAGCAGGTTATACCAAGGGTCGACAAGATGAATCACTTCCGAGCCGACTTCTAGGATGACGATAGTCCATACAGGTGCCAGGCTCAGCATATGTGGCATTGCAAAACTGTCTTGGGAAAGGACACCATCAAACCAGATCGCTACCATGCTGGTTGTACCCCACATTATTTAGGCTGGCTGGAAGACAATCACAACGATTTGGGTCATTCCAGGTTTGTTCGACGTCACAGGATCATTGATGAAAAGGCTGAAGCACAGGTAAAGTACAACCAACTGCGCAAAAGGATGCGGGAATGTGAAAATGAGCACCGTGAAATACAAGAAGCCAATCAAAAGCTAATTGGAGAATGTAAGGATATGGCTGTCAGCGCCAACAAACGGCTGATCTGTTTGGAGCGAGGCATAGTGGAACTGGAAAAGAAGTTTCCGAAAAGAGTCGAAGAATGCCGGGTGGCTGAAGGAAATGAAGGCGGACATCTGGCCATGGCTTACTTGCTGCTAGGAATGCGTGAGCTGGGAGAACTGTACGAGGGAGCCAACACTGCCGAATCTGGGGAAGGTCCTTCTGGGACCAAATAGATAGGAGTTTATCTTTTCCTTTGAAAAATGTAATAAGGCCTATGGACACTAGTGACATTTTTTAGTATCATTTTGGGATTTGTCTTATTTTCTTATCAATAAAATGAGGCATTTAGCATTCCAAGTTCTCCAAATTTACTTGTCGCTAGGCTTACCTCGAGCACAACGAGGTCCCCAAAATTAGGACACGCTTTATATTTCCCGCACTATGTGTCTAAATATTGCAACATCTTTTCATACAACCCTTACTAACTTGTTACCTTTTGTCTTTACTTTTGTTTATTCCCCTCCCCAAAGGCTAGTTCGTGAACTCTGGCAACATCAACGTATTTTACAAGATCCAGGGGCCCTCCACCTACTCCTCCTCCCAGTCCGTCAAACACAAAAGCAAAAGAAGAATGGAAGATTCAAACAACTCAGCTGAGCGGGTAGAGATCACTCGTAGTGCCTTGGTCCCCAAGGAGAATGCCTCTCAGATAGAACAAAAGCTATTGAAGTACCAAGAAGATCTAGACCAAGTCCGGAATTTGGCAAGTCTGTCATTTACCCTTACCGCTCCAGAAGTCACTCAGAACCCTAAACCTCCATAAAATGTCCCAAACCATCCCGCTCCTCACCACCATTGCAATACTTGCCACACTCCCAACAACACCCCGCTGCTCATCCGGGAACCATTGAACTCCACAAATGACCATTGCCACAACAACACCCCCATCTATGTGGAAACTGTGTCGCACCCTACTCAACCTATCTCAAGCATACCCGAGTCCGATGATAAAGACTCGCTCATCAAAAATTTGGCTGAAGAGCTTAAGAAGCTGACCGCCAGGATCCAAGGCGTTGAAGGAAGTAAAGGAATTGAAGGGCTAAACTACGAAGATTTATGCATACAGCCCGATGTCGAACTGCCTGAGGGGTACAAACCTCCCAAGTTCGAAATATTTGATGGTACAGGGGATACCAGGGTTCACTTGAGGACATACTGCGACAAGCTGGTCGGAGTAGGGAAAGATGAGAGGATCCGCATGAAGCTTTTTATGAGGAGCCTGAAAGGAGATGCTCTGTCTTGGTACATTAGCCAAGACCCCAAGAAGTGGTCAAACTGGGTTAGTATGGCGTCCGACTTCATGGACAGGTTCAGGTTCAACATGGAAAATGCACCGGATGTGTTTTACATTCAGAATTTAAAGAAGAAACCTACAGAAACATTCCGCGAGTATGCCACTCATTGGAGATCAGAGGCTGCTAAGGTTCGACCTGCTTTAGGGGAAGAACAGATGAACAAGTTTTTCGTCCAGGCTCAGGATTCGCAATACTATGAAAGACTGATGCTGATCAAGAACCATAAATTTTCTGACATCATCAAGCTAGGAGAAAGGATTGAAGAAGGCATCAAGAGTGGTATGGTTACTAACTTTGAAGCTTTGCAAGCCACCAACAAGGCTCCGGAATCCGGTGGTACATCCAAGAAGAGGGACGTAAGTGTCGTAATGGTTGCACAGAGAACCAAATCACCTGTCAAATACCAGACCTACCCGATATCTCCACTTACATATCAACCCATTCTAAATTTCCAAACACCCGCACCTGCCTACCTAGCTCCACCACCTACCTATCAATCACCTCCACCTCCTACATACCAACCTGCTTCATCCAGATATTCCCAGCCTGCACACGTCTACCAAGCATACAACACTCAACCATCCCACTATCAATCACCTCCCACTCGCCAAAACTTTCCTAGACCCCGACCAAATTTTGACCGCAGACCTCCCAAATACCGCCATTGCCGAGCCAATCGACTAGCTGTAAGAAAGACTCAAAGCTGCTCGTTATGTCACCCCTATCCCTGCCATAACCCCTGAAAACCCTTCCCAGTGGATCAACCCAAATAAAACCTGTGCATACCATTCTGGCATGAAGGGACATACTATTGATGAGTGTCGTTCTCTGAAGGACAAGATCCAGGCTTTGATTGACAACAAGATCATCATGGCAAAGGAGCCTGCTCCGAACGTTCGCAACAACCCTCTACCAGACCACAAGGGTGGAAGTGTTCATATGATTGAAATAGAAGATGATTGGAATCCCAAAGGATCAATCGGTTTGATCACGGAAGGTGACGATCCAAAGAAACCAACACTCACTCTTAATCCGATTGTAGTCCAAATTCAGCCTTCTGAAGATGCTGAGGTAAACATGTCAATACCACTTGAGTTTGAAGCACCAGCCTCTACAAAGACCCCAACGCCAATCGAGGTCGAGTTTGGGTCCCCAAAGGCGCCTGAGCCCTTTGAAGTTGCTGTATTACCTTCCAAGGCAAGGGTGCCTATTCCAGTGGCGATGACAGCCGTAACACCATTCCACACAAAAGCCATACCATGGAACTACACAGCCGAGGCAAGAAGGAAGGGAAAGGCCAAGCATGGGGAAACAGTTGCAGCGCAGGGTATGACAAGAACCGGCAGAGTTTATACCCCAGAACACTTGGCTGAGTCAAGTAAGAAGACCTCCGGTCGACAGGCCATCATTGAAACTGGACCCGATGATCTCTGGAGAAAGATACAAGCCAAGGAATACTCGGTCATTGACCAACTAAACAAAACACCGGCACAGATCTCTATCCTGGCTTTACTACAAAGTTCCGATGCACATAAGAACGCTCTATTAAAGGTATTGAGTGAGGCGTATGTACCCAGCAACATCACTGGAGGTGAACGGCAAACATGGTAGGTCAAGTGTTGGAGAGTCACAAAATCACCTTCCACGAGGATGAGCTGCCGCCGGAAGGATTGAGTCATAACAAGGCATTGCACATCACTGTGCAGTGCGAAGATTATTTTATCACCCGGATCCTGGTCGATGGGGGGTCTAGTCTCAACATTTTTCCTCTGGTAACACTCAGAACATTGGGAAAAGGGTTGCATGAAATCAAGGATGGGGCCATCAACGTTAAAGCTTTCGACGGTTCTCAAAGGTCCACTATTGGGGAAATTAGCCTACGTTTGCAAATGGGCCCCACTTGGTTTGATGTTGATTTTCAAGTGATAGGTGTGCCGGCATCTTACAATCTACTGTTGGCACGACCATGGATTCATGCCGCCGGGGCCGTGGCATCGGACACTACATCAGGCAGTGAAATTTGAGTGGAATCACCGAGAGGTGATCATTCATGGTGACGTAGCAACCCCATATATAGCCGCCAGACCATTCCAGCAATTGGAGGAAGAAGAAGAATAGGTGGGGAAACTTACCACCGACATCGATGCGATCAACGACCGTCGTAAGAAAATGTGGGTCAACAAAATTGAAAGCATACTGAATTGGAGCGGTATGAACCTGGCAAGGGACTTGGCTAAGAACCTCCAAGGAATCGTAAAGCCATCAAGCTCAAGAAGCATGGCACCACCTTCGGACTAGGGTATTGAGTAACCTGGGAGAATCTAAGGACTGGTCACACACCCTGCGGCCCTTACTATTCATTGGACGCAGCCGATCACTTGTCGTCTGAAACAGACTTTTCAACCAGCCGAAGTTATTATAGGTAGGAGAAGAGGAAGCATTAGCAGCAATGAGGAATTTGTTCCTGGAAGAGATTGATATGGACTGCTGTGTCATTTTTGAGAGAGGAGGGGAGGAGAAGGCCCCTTCCATACAGGCTGTAAGGAGAGGAGCACGCCTCAACAACTGGACTGTCAGAACCACGAAGAGCCCAGCGTGCCTCAGGCGGTAGCAAGCTGAACAAAGCACCGCGCACTATTCTGTTTTACTAGTTTATTTTTCCTTCGCATTTTTACTTTTCAAGAAAGAGCTCCAATGTTCAAAACACTTATGGAATTTATTAAAGTATTTCAATTTTCTTACAAATCTCACTCTTATTATTTTCTCTCATTACTTTACTTAAACAGCATTATTATTACTTACCTTGATGAACCAACGACTGTGACATGCAACGAGACAACGCAACAAACGGACATAGACTCAGAGGAAGATGATATACCGGAAGAAATTGTTAAAGAAGTTGAGAATTTTGAGAATAGACCTAAGTCCAACCAGGATGAGACTGAGATCATCAGTCTAGGAGATGCAGAAAACATCAAAGAAATGCGAATCAGTGTTCATTTGTCACCGTCAGAAAAGGAAGAGTATACGGAATTTCTAAGGGAATATGATGACATATTCTCATGGTCATATGACGATATGACTGGTCTAAGCACATCCATTGTGGCTCACAAATTATCGACTGACCGGCCTGTCCGCCAGTAAAACAGAAGCTCAGAAAGTTCAAGCCAGACATGAGTTTGAAAATCAAGGAAGAGGTCACTAAGCAGGTCAAAGCTAAGGTTCTCAGGGTAGTGGAGTATCTGACATGGTTAGCCAATATTGTGCCACTACCGAAGAAGGATGGGAAGGTCAGAGTCTGTGTCGACTACCAGGATCTCAACCGGGCTAGTCCAAAAGACGACTTCCCCTTGCCGAATATACACATCTTGATTGATAACTGCGCCAAGCATAAGCTGCAGTCATTCGTTGATTGTTTTGCTGGGTACCATCAGATATGAATGGATGACGAGGATGCTGAGAAAACAGCTTTCATTACGCCGTGGGGGATGTATTTCTACAAGATGATGCTGTTTGGGTTAAAGAATGCAAGGGCCACCTACATGAGGTCCATGACCACCATTTTCCATAACATGATACACAAGGAGATCGAAGTGTATGTGGACGACGTCATCATTAAATCCAAGAAAGTCGCTGATCACATGGAAGATTTAAGGAAATTCTTCAACAGACTGAGAAGATATAACCTGAAATTGAATCCCGCAAAATGTGCATTCGGGGTTCCAGCTGGAAAATTGCTCGGGTTCATTGTAAGTCGCCGAGGGATAGAATTGGATCCATCAAAGGTTAAAGCTATTCAAGAATTGCCACCGCCAGGAACAAGAAGGAAGTAATGAGCTTCCTGGGGAGACTTAACTACATCAGTCGGTTCATAGCACAATCTACTGTCATCTGTGAGCCAATCTTTAAGATGCTGAAGAAGGACGCCGCTACCAAATAGACTGACGATTGCCAGAAAGCCTTCGACAGAATTAAGGAGTACCTGTCAACGCCGCCAGTTTTGGTTCCGCCCGAGCCAAGTAGACCCTTGTTACTCTACCTTGCGGTGCTAGATGGAGCGTTTGGTTGTGTTCTAGGGCAGCATGATGAAACGAGGAGAAAAGAGCAGGCCATCTACTATCTCAGCAAGAAGTTCACCCCGTACGAGGCCCGGTATTCTCTGTTGGAACACACTTGTTGTGCTCTGACTTGGGTAGCTCAGAAGTTGAGGCACTATTTCTGTGCTTGCACCACGTATCTTATCTCAAGAATGGACCCATTGAAGTACATCTTTCAGAAGCCCATGCCCACCGGCAAGCTAGCCAAGTGGCAGATCCTGCTGAGTGAATTCGACATTGTCTACGTGACTCAGAAAGCAATCAAAGGACAGGCCTTAGCAGATCACCTCGCTGAAAACCCTGCGGATGGAGAATACGACCCTTTGAAGACGTATTTTCCTGATGAAGAGGTATCCTTTGTAGGGACACTGCAGAATCCTATGACGATTGGAGGATGTTTTTCGACGAAGCGTCAAATTTCAAAGGAGTTGGCATAGGGGCAGTCCTAGTATCAGAAACCGGCCAGCATTATCCGGTATCCTCCAAGCTCAGGTTCCCATGCACCAACAATATGGCCGAGTACGAAGCTTGCATCTTAGGGCTCAAGATGGCCATTGACATGAACGTCCAAGAGTTGCTAGTGATTGGAGATTCGGATTTGCTTATACATCAGGTCCGAGAAGAATGGGTGACCAAGAACTCCAAGATACTCCCGTATTTGCATCATGTACAGGAGTTGAGGAAGAGGTTCACAAAGATAGAATTCCAGCATGTCCCCAGAGTCCAGAATTAGTTTGCCGATGCATTGGCCACCCTATCCTCTATGATTCAGCATCCGGATAAGAACTTCATAGACCCTATTCTAGTAAAGATTCATGATCAGCCAGCTTACTGTGCTCATGTCGAGGAAGAAGCAGATGGAAAGCCTTGGTTTCACGACATCAAGGGATACTTAGCCAAAGGAGAATATCCAGAGCTTGCAAATGCTACTCAGAAACGCACACTTCGAAGATTGTCTAACAATTTCTACCACAGCGGAGGGATCCTGTATAGAAGGACTATGGATTTGGGTTTTCTAAGGTGTGTTGACGCGAAGGAAGCATCTAAACTGCTAGAGGAGATTCATGCCGGGACATGTGGTCCACATATGAATGATTTTGTCTTAGCCAAGAAGATACTCCGGGCAGGTTACTTTTGGATGACTATGGAGACGGACTGCATCTAGTATGTTCGAAAGTGCCACCGCTGTCAGATCCATGCAGACATGATAAAGGTGTCACCAAATGAGCTTAATGCAACAAGCTCGCCATGGCCATTCGCCGCATGGGGGATGGATGTTATTGGACCAATCGAACCTGCCTCATCAAACGGGCACAGGTTTATCCTAGTAGCAATCGACTATTTCACCAAATGGGTTGAAGCAGCATCTTACAGAGCAGTAACCAAGAAAGTCGTGGCAGACTTTGTCCGTGGCCGTATCGTTTGTCGATTCAGGATTCCAGAATCAATCATTACTGACAATGGCTCCAACCTCAACAGTGATTTGATGAAAGCTATGTGTGAAACCTTCAAGATCAAACACAAGAATTCCACAGCTTACAGGCCTCAAATGAACGGAGCAGTAGAAGCCGCTAACAATAACATTAAGAAGATAGTGAGAAAGATGGTAGAAAAGAATAAGCAGCGGCATGAGAAGCTATCATTTGCTTTGTTAGGGTATCACACCACAGTCCGCACATCAACTGGTGCAACTCCTTATATGCTGGTTTATGGTACAAAAGCGGTCATTCCCGCCGAAGTGGAAATTCCCTCCCTAAGAATCATACAGGAAGCAGAGATCGATGATGCAGAATAGGTAAAAAGTCGTTACGAACAGCTAGCCCTCATAGATGGTAAAAGAATGAATGTAGTTTTCCATGGTCAACTTTATTAGAACAGAATGTCCCGAGCCTTCAACAAGAGAGTCAGACCAAGACGGTTCACACCAGGGCAGCCGGTGTTAAAGAAGATTTTTCCACATCAAGATGAAGCCAAAGGGAAGCTATCTCCCAACTGGCAGGGTCCATATATGGTTCATTGGGTTCTGACAGGAGGAGCCCTCATACTTGCAGAAATGGACGGAGAAGTTTGGCCAAAACCAATCAACTCAGATGCAGTCAAGCGATACTATGTGTAACCATTTATGATTTCCTTATGTAATTTGAACTACGTCTGACCTGATTCCCGTTTAAGAGGGGATACGTAGGCAGCGTTATGGGTTCGGTCAAATTCAATAAAAACTTTCATTTCCCCCGCAATTGGAAACTGGGGCAGAATTTTGAGGAGGACCCTCAAAATTCCGAAGTAACTTCAGCCGATCATCGCGAGTAGCCGTCAGAAGAATCAATCCAGTAAACTGGGGCAGAATTTTGAGGAGGACCCTCAAAATTCCGTAGCAAGAAAGGTCTCAATGTCTTGAACCACGTCACGGTCGTTGGTTCATCTAAAAACTACTTCTTAGATATATATACATATGTCATATCTTTAATAGACTCATGCGTGTTTATTATCGAAATTGCTTTGTTTAACAACGCTACCCCAAGGGTACCTACAGTATCACCAAAAATAGAGCCAAGCAGGATAAGCAAAGTTCACGGGGATACGAACTAGCCTTCCCCCTCTACAGAATTCACGATTTTTCTTTGGATGCAGGCATCCAAGTCACAAATCATCGAATACATTTACACACTCATACTCGGAATTATCGCTTCGCAACCGCTATCCGCATGCAATATCCCCAGCAGCCACAATATCACAATCAGCAACCGGCTATCAGCTATCAGCTAAGAATCCTTTATTACTATTCGTCTCTCATCTTCTGCATAAGGTTACTGCCTTTCGAGGTTAAGCTCTACCTCCATTTGCATTTTTCTACATTGCATAAGGCTACTATTCTGCCTTCCGAGGTTAAGCTCTACCTCCATTTGCATTTCTGCATTGCATAAGGCTACTATTCTGCCTTCCGAGACTAAGCTATGTCTCCATTATTGCATAAGGCTACTATTCTTCCTTCCGAGGTTAAGCTCTACCTCCATTTGCATTTTTGCATTGCATAAGGCTACTATTCTGCCTTCCGAGACTAAGCTTTGTCTCCATTATTGCATAAGGCTACTATTCTGCTTCCGAGACTAAGCTTTGTCTCCATCTTGCATGGCTGAAATATCGCCATTTCATTTAAATCTTGCATCGACTGAAAAATTGCCACTTTACTTACATTTGCATCGGCTGAAATACCGCCACCTTATTTACGTCTTGCATCGGCTGAAAGATCGCCACCTGCTGCATTTCATGGGCTGAAAGATCGCCAAATTGTCCAAAGGAGTCATTGTTCAAAGGCACCATTTTGATAGCCCGATAACGCCATGCCATGGCCTGAGGACCCTACTTTTATCTTTGCATAGCATTATTTAAAGGAATCATGGTTCGGAGGCATCATTCTCATAGCCCGAGGACATCATTTCATAGCCTGCGAATCCTTTACTATATGTTTCATGGCCCAGGACAATATATGCGCTCGTATTGTTTATTTGCAGGTAAACCGGCTAGCAACGGCCAACTCAGCAGGAGCGATCCGCTCCAATTCCCGCAGCCTACTAGACTTTGATTGTCCTTCCCAACCCGAATATCTCATTCGTTCTTCAAAAATCTCCATCGGCGTGTTCCGCCGATGGGTCCCGAACTACATATGGCCTGATTCCTGTAAGACCAAGGATATGTAGGCGGCTCAGGAACCAGGGCTCGATCGAAACTCTTCAAACCGTTTTGTTCGGTCAAAATTGGCCATCATATCTTTACCCGACAACTCTTTCATCCTTCCCGGGTAAAGAGGGGCAGTTGTTGATACCCAATTTTTCCCTATATGCCTTCAAAATAACATATACATGCATATATAAGCATGCCCAAGTGCTTTGGTATTTTTCCTAATTTTTTAAAGGATTTTTAAATAAACTTATTGTCCATTTTAGCAATACAAAAATCGATAATTATTTCCAAAACTATCGGTTTTGGTGAATAACTTATTTTATCCTCATATTTATACCAAAATATAGTTAAGGTGATTTTTGTATATTTTTACAAATTTATCTGGTATTTTTAAAACTAAATTACATACAATTGCAATTTTAGCCTATGTTAAGATTAATAGCAATTCTATAATTGTAAAATTGGTTTCAATATTTTTTAATTAATATTTATGTATTATTAATTGGTTCAGTACTTTTAATTTGTTTTTAAAATAATTTTTACTATTTTTATAAATAAAAGGGGAAAACTGGATATTTAACATTTAGCCTCATTATATTTCAATAGTAGCCTCTTCTGCATTTCAATTTTAACCTTAAATTGACCTAATTCTACCCCTATTTGGACCATCCCAATTTCATTTCAACCCGGTTCCCCGACCCAACTTAAAATCCGCCTGTTTCCTATCTTGATCCAGGTCGTTGATCATTTTGATCAACGGCCATAAACCCCCCTTACCTTTTTTAACCCTGAACGACCTACCCTAATCCCCCATTTCACCTAATCCGCCGCCTTTTAATCCCAAACTCTCTCGAACTCACTCAAAACTCTTCGGAACGCTAGCTTCCTCATACCCCTTTTCAACCGCCTTTCACCGGAATCCATGGCTTCTCAGGCCATGGTAGGTTGGTACTCACCCCCCTTCACCAGTAAACCATGGTTGTTCGAAGCTTCAAGACCTGACCTCGACGGTTCTCTTTCAGATCTTCTCAGATCTTTGGTTCCATGGCTCTCAGGCCTTTGCTCCGGCATATTCAAGACTCAGGAGCCTGATTCCTGACCTCTTCGACTCAGGATCTGATTCCTCTTCCAAGCCTTTCTCATTTCTAGGGTTTCGGACTATTAAAGGTTCTTTCCCTGTTGTTTGCTTAGATCTATGTTGTATCTATGCTTCACTTGACATTTAAAGTGTTTTCCTCAAAGTTTCTTTTCAAAATCGTTCGTCTTCGATTTAGGGTTTCTGAAAGGATTTTTCAAAAAACATCTTTCTGATTCTTTTTCTTCTTTGCTTTATGTGTGTTTGACTATATCATGCTCGTGTGATTTCTTCTTACTACGCATGTACCGTCTTTCTACTTTTCTTTTTCTACTATACATGTTACTCCTATGTTAATCCATGTTATGTTTTCTTTACTCTTTTACTATATGTGTTTACCGTTGAGTTCTTTGATTTTGTTTTACTGAACTTTGTTCGTGTTCTTGCTAAACATGTTTTATCTTCTTTTTTTTAAGTTTGTATCATCTCTTTCTTCTGAATTTGTTTAAGTTCCAAGTTTTCTCAAATATGTTCTTCATGATCTTGAATCAGCTTTCTTCCTTTGTTGTTCAAACATGCTATCATATCTGTTTTGTTTCTCATGAGGCTCTGAAACAAACCTTTAGTCTGTTTCAATGGCTTGCCCTCTCACCTTTATGTCTGATTCGATTTGAAACCCTAGGATTTGGGGGTTTCCTTTGGTGAATTTGATTTGTGTTCGAGTTAGGGTTCCACTTTGGGACCCTGGACTCTCAGACTAATTGGGAGTCTGCAAACTGAACTTGTGCCCCCTCTTGCTTATGATTCTGAACCTTTCAATGTTAGACTATTTTTCTAAGTAACATGACGACTCTTTTGTTTGATTTGTCTGCTTTATATATGAGAAGTTCTTCTTTCAAAAGGGTTTTTGCCAACTACTAATTGATTCCGAATTCCTTTAATGGGGTTTACTTGATTGTTACTGATTTCCTTTAAATTAAACCTTTCTTGACCCCTTTCCTGACTTGGTTCATTCGAGTAAAAGCCTGCAACTTTGATTTCATTGGCTGTTTGATTGATTCTCTTTCCTTATTTCACACAAACCGTGTACCATTGGACTTTTGCCTTAAATAACTTCTATGTATTTACCCTTTATTGTATTACTTGGAAAATATTTTTTTCAAATCCCTTTCCTAAATCATTTTTACCCGTTTGAAATCAGAATTTCTTAATTAAAGGGAGATTGATTTCAATGTTATTTCCTTACCTTTTTCTTACTTGTTTGCTGCACTATAAAAGGGGCACGACCCTTCTGCACTTAAAAAACTTTTTTGAATCTTCAGTTCAACACACATACTCTTACACACACTCTCAATTACAATACTGTTTCAATTCTCTACTCTCTTTCTGAGATCTTTTGTACTGCCTGCTTGCAACTTGGCTTTTCAAGACAATTGTTTTACTTATTTGTTTCCCTGAAACTGGTATGTCTTGATTTTGATTTCAGTTTCTTCCCTATGTGTTTACTTTACAGTTGCCACACTCTTGCCTACTTTGCTGTTCATGTTCTATATTAAATATGTTACTCTCTTTTTATGTTTATTATTTGTTATGAATTCCCCATACCCCCACTCCCTTCTATGTGTTTGAGTTAAGGTTTATGGCCTAGCAGTATCCAAATTACTGCTCAGGTCTGAACCTGACCCTCAATGGGTCCTAACTCTCAAATTTGGCTAACAGGCTGGTCAGGGGTGTGCCAGCATTCCTAATTGCTGGGCATGACCACTAGCCTGTCATGGCCTTCCCTAACTCCCCCCTCTATGCACTTACACTTATTCTTAGACTCTAAGACCCCTTCTATGAGCCTTGCCTTGGGGACCTTGAGTTCCCTCTGAACTTGGACATTTGAGAGCTGGCCCTTCCACACTACACTATAATCTGATCCTGCAAGGTATTTGGGTGTAAGCAGTGCCTGGAGTTCATGAAGCTCCTTAGAACTTTGACACACCCAAAAGATGAGAAAGGCTTTGGGAATCTGATCTTTGGAAGTTGGTTTATTTCATGTTTCAGACTAGGAGTCTAAATTAGGCTCTCCTTGGTTGGAATCATTAATTTCTGATGTAATTTTACTTTTTGATTCCTGGGTTGTAATAATTTTGTAATAACTTATGGGGTGTATAGTAAAAAGGGGAGTGTCACTCATGTTATGCATATAGGTAGACATCATGCTTTAGGTATTTACTTCTACAATCACAGCCCCTTTCGTTTATGTTACTGCATTAGAAATCCTGTCCATAAGTTTATGCATCTGCATATAGAAATCCCGCCTATAAGTTGTTTCATTGCTGCATTGGAAATCCTGTCTCTAAGTTTATGCATCTGCATATAGAAATCCTGCCTATAAGTTGTTTCATTTCTGCATATAGAAATCCCGCCTATAAGTCGTTTCATTACTGTATTAGAAATCTTGCCTATAAGATTCTGCATTTCCGCATATAGAAGTCATGCCTATAAGTTTCTGCACTCCTGCATATGCACATGTCATTAGGCAAACGGTCTATAGGTTAAACAATAATCAATTGCATCCTAGACACCATGCCTATAGGACTCCTGTACTTACATAACCATTTTAAAATCAGTAACGCTTAGAATTCATGCCTATAGGAGTAACCGTTTAAATCTGATTCGTTTACAAGTCTAAAATCAGTAATAATGTCGCTTAACACCTGCAGAATTAGTTTGTTTCTAAAATCAGTGATCCTTCCTTAAAATCAGTATACTTTACCTTGTTAGATATCATGCCTATAGGTCTCACCTAGGCAAACCATTAGGTAATTAATTAACTATACCAATCTTTAATAATTACAACCAGCAGGCAGGCCTAATTTGGACTTCTTATCTGAAAATATGTGATAAATCAGCCACGCCTTAACGTTTAAGTTTAATTAAAGACCTAACCAGTATCTGTAAGTCATGCTAAATAATTTGTTGCTTTGAATGAGGAGGCCTATTTGAGCCTTTAACTGCTATGTGTTTCCCCTTTTACTGCTTTATGTGTTTTTATTTGTCGCATTAGACTTTTGTCCTTTTAAAACTCTGAAAAGCCAATCTCCCTTCCCTTTAGGATTAGTAGTCCCAACTGCCTCCAGGACTGATAGGATTGGGACGGGTAATAGCATGCAATAAGTAACGAGACCATTCCGCGATTTAATACCTTAACGGGGTGGGTAAGGGTAGACATGGATATGATGACCACGCGATAACACCATGTGTATAAATGAGTACCGGGTGTTGTGTGGGGTGATCCATGTTATTTATAAACCTAGGACCCCCTCCCTCTTTACTTGTTTACTTTCTTTTCTTTCCAGAATTTTTAAAAGCTGTTAATTTTCAGTTCTTTAAACTTCTTCTTTTACTTCAATCACTTGCAAAAAAATCTCTTTTAATTAACTGATTTCCAGCACTGTTTCTTCCCCAAACCTCCGCCTCTTTCACTCCTTTGTTTGATTATTTGACCCCCTTTTCCTGCACTTGTACATCCTTTCTTCTAAATAATCATGAAATCGCCTATTTCCAAATTTCAGCATGCCTTTAACTTTTATATTTCAGTTGTTTACAATTGTTATGTGAAAGTTATCTTGTTTGCTTGTTTACTTGTTGTTGTATTTAAAGTCACAATTGTAGCATGGCCGAGAACCACACTAGTGGATCTTGGGGGGTGCCTAACACCTTTCCCTCGAGATAATTTCAAGCCCTTACCCATTCTCTGGTTCTTCTTTTAAGTTAAATTTCTTCTTAGTGTCCTAATGCACTTAATCATTAGGTGGCGACTCTTCTAAATTGCAAAACCCAATTCCCAAAAGGAAAAGAGTTGTCCGCCCATATGTCATAAACCCGATTTCGTGAGAAAAGGGGGGCATCGACACCGAGGAATGCGCATTCGGGGTCGGTTCAGGCAAGTTCCTCGGCTTTATGGTATCAAATCGGGAAATCGAGATCAATCCCGATAAAATCAACGCAATCGAAGACATCACAGTCGTGGACAGCGCTAAGGCCGTACAAAGGCTAACAGGACGGATAACTGCTTTAGGCCGGTTCATCTCGAGGTCTTCTGATCGAAGCCACAAGCTCTTCTCACTTCTCAAGAAGAAGAATAATTTTACTTGGGCCCCGGAATGCCAACAGGCACTGGAAGAATTAAAGCGGTACCTTTCGAGCCCACTATTGCTTCATACCCTGAAAGCGGACGAGAAACTCTACTTATATTTGGCAGTCTTAGAGGTCGCGATAAGTGGTGTCTTAGTTCGAGAAGAACAAGGTATGCAATTTCCTTTTTACTATGTTAGCCGAACTTTGGGTGAAGCAGAGACCCGATACCCACTCTTAGAAAAATTAGCGTTTCTTCTAATAGGCGCCTCTAGAATATTAAAACCATATTTTCAATGTCACCCAATTTGTGTTGTAACCACTTATACCCTTCGCAACATTTTGCACAAGCCCGAGCTCTCCGGCCGACTGGCCAAATATGCCGTCGAAATTAGTGGGCACTATATCGAGTATCAACCCCGAACGGCCATCAAGTCTCAAATCTTAGCAGACGTCATGACCGACTTTACACCAGCCCTCGTGCCCGAGGTCGAAAAGAAGCTATTGCCAAAATTGAGTACATCCTCAGGGGTGTGGACCCTTTTCACAGACGGTGCTTCGAATATGAAGGGGTCCGGGCTAGGCATCATTTTGAAGCCACCCACAGAAAATACGATTAGAAAATCTATCAAAACCCCTAAGTTGACTAACAATGAGGCCGAGTATGAGGCCATGATTATAGGACTCGAGCCGCCTAAAGTTTGGGAGCTGAGATCATCGAGGCCAACTGTGATTCCCAGCTCGTGGTTAACCAGGTCAACAAAACCTTCGAGGTCCGAGAAGATCGAATGCAAAGGTACTTGGATAAATTGCAGGTAACCTTACACCGGTTCAAAGGAGGGAGCCTACAACACGTACCTCGAGAATAGAATGGTGAGGCCGATGCCCTTGCAAACTTAGGGTCATCAGTCGAAGATAATGAAATTAGCTCGGTGACTGTCGTATAGCTTTCAAAAGCGGTGGTCGAAGAAGGCCACGCCGAAATAAACTCCACTAGCCTAACTTGGGATTGGAGGAACAAATATATCGATTATCTAAAGAATGGGAAAATCCCATCGGGCTCTAAGGAATCGAGGGCTCTGCGAACGAAAGTTGCACGACTTACAATGGCCGAAGATAGAATGTTGTACAAAAGGATGTTCGATGGGCCGTTGGCAATATGTTTGGGTCCGAGAGACACCGATTACGTCCTACGAGAAATTCACGAGGGCACTTGCGGGAACCATTCCGGTGTCGAATCACTGGTTCTCAAAGTCATCAGAGTAGGATATTACTGGGACGGTATGGAAAAAGATACTAAGGAGTTTGTTTGAAAATGTGACAAATGCCAAAGGCATGCGCCGATGATCCACCAACCCGGAGAGCAACTTCATTCAGTCCCCCGTGGTCATTCATGAAATGGGGGATGGACAGTTGGTCCTCTTCCATCGCTCTCAGGTAAATGTAAATTCATTTTATTTATGACTGATTACTTCTCTAAATGGGTTGAAGCACAGGCTTTTGAGAAAGTAGAGAGAAAGAAATTATAGACTTCATCTGGGATCACATCATATGCCGATTCGAGATACCCGCCGAGATAGTGTGCGACAATGGAAAACAATTTATCGGTAGCAAAATAATGAAGTTCCTTGAAGATCACAAAATAAAAAGGATATTATAAATGCCGTATCATCCTAGTGGGAACGGACAGGCCAAATCAATGAACAAAACCATCATTCAAAACCTAAAGAAGAGGTTGAACGACGCCAAGGGGAAATGGAGAGAAATTTTGCCCGAAGTGCTTTGGGCATATGGACAACGACAAAATCCAGTACGGGGGCAACGTCGTTCTCCTAGTGTATGGCGTCGAAGCTCTGATACCGGTCGAGGTCGGAGAACCAAGCGTCATGTTTCGATACACAATGGAAGAATCAAATCACGACGTTATGAACACAAGTCTCGAATTGTTAGACGAAAAATGGGAAGCCGCCATCGTCCGAATGGCCGCCCAGAAACAGAGAATCGAAAGATATTGTAATCGAAGAACCAATCTTCGACACTTTAGAATAGGGACTTAGTTTTGAGAAAAGTCACCCTAAACACTCGAGATCCAATCGAGGGAAACTCTGCCCAAATTGAGAGGGACCATAACAGGTCCTTGGTGTCATCGGAAAGGGATCTTACAAGCTTGGCGCGATAAAAGGTGAACAACTGCCAAATAATTGGAACATGTAACTCCTCAAACGATACTATTGCTAAGGTATGACTCTCTCCCTTTCTCATTTATATTTGATACTAACCTATTACAGGTGTTCGATCGAAGACATCGGGAAACTCTTCAACACAAAGACTTCAGGTTTTAAAGCAAGCGTTGCACTCTTTTTTCCTTAGATCGGTTTTTGTCCTAAATGGGTTTTTCCGACGAGATTTTTAACGAGGCAACAATTATATGTGCTACTTGGGGACAATTAAACAGTATCTGAGGCTTCTTTACAATCAACCTTGAATACTGGGGGGCATCACCCTCGAATGTTATGTTTTCAAGGAAAATGCTTCGTGTCAACAGGGTCTTGATAGGAAAATTTAGTATAGGGCTAAACAGTCAAATGAACCGTGACCATGTAGATTGCCCGAGCCCTAATGACAAAACATGTACGCATGAATGATCTATTGAAAGAAGTAATTTCCTTATCAGATGTTCCATGCCTTAGTGAGATTTCGTACTTACGATATTACGGAAACCGGCTCAAAAGCCAATCGCAACTAAAGCTCGAGAAATTCCCCCCGTACTTGGGGACTGCCGTTCGAAAATCGACATACTCGAGTTATCAAACTTCAAAATCTCAAGACCTTAAAAAGACGATCCTCAATTTTATAGGCCACGGCTACCCCACTCGAGGACTAATACTTCTAACAAGTTTGAAGTATAATCGAGAAACAAGCCCAATGGGAAAATATCAAGTTAAAGGATAGGCCAAACTAACACGGTTCAGAGACGTCCGAACTCCGTAATTAAACAGGACTTCAAACATTTTCATAAAATCGGTTAAAAAAGGGCTACCCTCGGAAAATTTACATAGGGTTTTGTTAACATCAACTATCGAAAACCTTAAGAGCTACCAAATTGAACAAACTTATGCTAAGGCATAACAAAGTTTTTCGAAAACACTAATGGGTACAAATCTATCTCATGCTAAGGCATAACTTTTAAGCCGAAAAAGATAAAAAGACACTCTTTCGGGCCATATCGGCCCGATTCAAGAGCCTAAGGGCCATTGCATTGTTGAGCTCGAGGACCCGCCCTCACTTAACCAAAAAAACTAAGGGTTTTTTCTACTCCAATTTCGAGCAAGTACTCACTCAACTATAGAAACTATAGTAATCATTCTCTCTCGGCGCACGTTAAGTGCTTCTAACTTGCGCCTCATCGGAAAATGGGAGGAAGAGGACGACCTAGGAAGAATACTAGCAAATTCACTGATGTTAGTGTTAAGGAACAAGGAAAGCAATCAGCAAAAGCCAAAGAGAAAGCGAATGAGGAAGACGATCTAGATCTAGAAAGTGATAGTGAACTGAATTGGCCAGATCTGAATAGTGCTCAACTAAAATTGGCAACGCCAGCAAAGACAGTAACCAGTGTGACACCAATGATGAGTTCTGGAACAAAAAACACACATGCAGGGAATATCGGAGCTAAAGATGCGAGTACGAGTAAAACTCCAAGCAATGGAATAATAACTCCAAAGGCAACCATGGAACAGAGTAACAAAGCACAAGGAAATGAGAAGAGCGTGCAGGAGAAGCAAACGCAGGGAGCAGGGGAAAGATCATGGGCTAGATTGTTTAGTGAGAATAAACTTACAGCTAAAGGAATGAATCTATCATATATCTCACCAGTGATACAAGATGGTGAAATAGTGGTGCAATTACTGGAAGATGACATAGCGGAGGAACAACAGAAATGGAATAGAGCCTTAATTCTATATGTAGTAGGAAACATCCCAACAATTGGAGCAATTGAGCGTTTCGTAGCTCAACAATAGGGAAAAATCAGGAAGCCAAAGGTATTGTTTCACAGTGACGGTTATTTTATAGTTTTGATAAACAGTAATGAAGAAAGGGATGATGTTATAATGAATGGCCCATACACATTGAATAATAGACCAATTATCCTACGACCATGGAAGAAGGGGTTTGATTTTGGGGATGAGATTCTCAGAACTTACCGTTATGGGTTAAGTTCCCTAAACTACCACTTAGTTACTGGAGTAATAAGGCTCTAAGTAAGATTAGGAGTGGGTTGGGTAAACCTTTATATGCTGATGCATGTACCACTATGGCTGACAGAGTCTCTTATGGAAGAGTACCAATTGAGATGGACATTACAAGGTCCCTACCAGGATCAATAAAGCTCTATGATCCAACTGGGAAAATGATTTAACTGATTGTGCAGTATGACTGGAAGCCACAATATTGCCAAGTGTGTTGTCAACTTGGCCACTCATGTAATGAACGATAGTAGCAACATAGAGAAGAGGGGCAACGGAGGACCAATAATCAGAAACAAAAGCAGGAATGAAGAATAGTAAGGAAGCTTGATCCAAAGGTGGATAAGATAGATGGCCATGGAAGATTCATGGAGCAGATTGAAACAGAAGGTGAATTAGGGTGAATCAGTTCCAAATCAGCAAGAGAATGACAACCAATGGCAAATTGCTAGAGGGAGGTCTGCATCAAAAAAATAAATGGGATCTAAAGGGGGAGATGAAGTTGATATAGGCAATGCATTTAAAGTCCTAGTTGATACTGCCCAGAAGATAATGCAATTCTTTGAAGAACAGGAGATAAGAAGTAGGAGGAGTAGACAAGGAAGTGAAGACAATCCCAAAATAACAAATATATCATGATGAACATTATAACATGGAATGTGAGGGGCATGAATAAGGTGTATAAACAAAAACTACTAAAAAATTTCTGCCAGGAGAATAGTGTAGCAGTAATGGCACTTCTGGAAAATAGAGTAAAAGAGAGTAATGTTGATGCAATAATGAGAAAAGTGTTTGGTGACTAGAAGTGGGTAGCCAACTATGAAGCAGCACCAGGTGGAAGAATTTGGGTTGTTTGGGACCAAACAAGGGTAGAGTTTGAAGTAAAACAAGTACATGATCAATACATAGCAGGGCAGATAACTATGAGGCAATGTAACAGTAATTTCTTTTTTGTTGCAGTATATGGAAAACATAATATTCAAGATAGGAAGAATATGTGGAATGATATCAAAGGAACCATGAATGGAGTAAATTGGCCAATTGTTTTAACGGGGTACTTTAACGGTATCATGTCCATTGAAGATAGAATACAAGGTAATCCAGTACAAGAAGTAGAAGTGAGAGATTTTAAAAAATTTGTAGGGGATGCTGGTTTGACTGAAATCAGAACAATTGGGAGACATTACACATGGACAAATAACAATGTTCATAATAGAATTGACAGAATCCTAGTCAATGCAGAATGGATACAGAAGTGGCCTCAAATGGAGGGGATCATTATGCAACCTAAGTTTTCAGATCACTGCCCTTTGAAGATAACTATGAGTGAGAATATAGTACAGGATAAGAGACCTTTTAAGTTTTTTAACTGCCTAGCTAATCATCAGAAGTTTGAGGAAATAGTAAGTCATTACGGGAGGAGGAAACATAGTGGAAACAAGATGCAAAATGTATGGTACAAGCTTAAAGCAATGAAAGGTGAACTAAAGAAGCTAAACACTCAGGAATATTGTAGCGTGGGGAATAAGATACAAGAAACAAAAAATAAACTGATGAAGCTTCAACAGGATATGAAATCTCTAGAAGATGATAGTGCAGTCATAGATGAAGAAAAGAAGACTAAAATGGAGCTGGCTAAATGGATGGAAGTAGAGGAAAGCATAATGAAACAGAAGGCCAGAGTCAAATGGTTAAAAGAGGGGGACTCTAACAACACATACTTTCATGCTTGTGTGAAAAATAGACATGCAAGGAATCACATAGGCAGACTTACAAATAATGAAGGGCACATACTACAGAACACAAAGGAGGTTGGAGAGGAGATTCTACAATTTTATAAAACAGTACTAGGTACAGCAGCCTCTGCTCTGCGAGTAGTGAATCCAGATGTTATAAAGAGTGGGATTATGATGTACAGGAACCAACAAATGCTGCTACTAAAACCAGTCACAAAGGAAGAAGTGCAGACAGCTTTGAAGGGTATAGATGATAGCAAGACACCAGGCTGTGATGGATACAATGCCTATTTTTCAAGAGGACATGGAGCATAATAGGAGAGGAAATTACATCACCAATATTGTAGTTCTTTGAAAGTATAGATTTGTGCAAGTCCTTAAATTGCACTACTATTACTTTGATTCCTAAAGTGAAGAATCCAACAAATATCAAGGAGTTTAGGCCTATTTCTTGTTGTACATTAATATATAAGATAATCTCCAAGAGTCTAACAACAAGATTACGGGAAGTCATGCCAGAATTAATAGACAAATGCCAAACAACTTTTGTTCCAGGAAGAATGATAACTGATAACATCATTATGAGCCATGAGTTGGTAAAAGGCTATGGAAGGAAGAACAAATCACCAAGGTGTATGCTAAAGATTAATATGCAAAAAACATATGACTTTGTGGAATGGATATACATAGAACAAATGATGAAGTTACTGGGATTCCCTGAGAAGTTTGTAAGGTGGATAATGAAATGCATAAGTACTGTAAATTATACAGTAATTATCAATGGGCAACCAGTAAAACCATTTGAGGCAAGCAAGGGGCTTAGACAGGGTGACCCACTGTCTCCTGTGTTGTTTGTGATGGCAATGGAGTACTTGAGCAGGCTGTTGAAAACCTTAAAGAGGAACAAAGAATTCAAATACCACCCTAAGTGTGCTAACGTCAATTTAATAAACTTAGGTTTTGCTGACGATTTGCTACTTTTTTTCAGGGGTGATATACAATCAGTCAGAGAGTTGCATCAACAAATTAAAATATTTTCTGAGGCACCAGGATTAATTGCAAACCCAAACAAGAGCTGCATATACTTTGGAGGAGTACATCTTGTGACTCAAAGGAAGATTATGGATATGTTGGGATACAACAAGGGAGAGCTACCCTTCAGATACTTGGGGGTACCTTTGAGCACAAAGAAGATATCAATTATCCAATGTCAGCCTTTGATTGATATGATGCTGAACAGAATTCAATGCTGGACATCAAAATTTTTGTCCTATGCACGGAGAGTTGTGCTTATAAAGAGTGTTTTAACTGCAATTCAAAATTTCTGGGCTCAGATCTTTATTTTGCCAAAGAAGATTATTCAGTTCATTGATACAATAGAAGGTTCCTATGGTCAGGGAATGTAGAGCCTACTAGGAAGGCACTGATTGCTTGGGAAAAACTATGCTGCCCAAGAGTAGCAGGTGATTTGAGTTTTACTAATGTTGAACTATGGAACAAAGCTGCTATTTGCAAGTTACTATGGAACATATGCAAGCAGAAGGAGAAGTTATGAATACAATGGGTGAATGCTTACTATATAAAAGAGAATACAGTATGGAGTACAACACCTAAGAATGCATCTTGGGTCATTCAACAGATTTTCAAGGCAAATAATTACTTTGAAAATGCTGATTACACTGAAGAAGAGGTGCAGAGGATGGACAATTTCTCAATCAAACAAATGTATAAATCCATGAAGGGGGAGTTTCAGAAGCTAACTTGGAGGAAATTAATATGCAACAATTATGGACGTCCAAAATGGATATTCATATTAAGAATTGCAATTTTGGAAAGGCTGGCAACAAAGGAAAGATTAGCAAGATGCGGAATGAAAATAGAGACCACATGTGCATTATGTCAACAAGAGACTGAAACAGTTCAGCACTTGTTTTTTTATTGTGCAATGACAGGAACAATATGGCAGCAACTGCTACATTGGCAAGGAATACAGAGGAAGAAGCTGAAATGGCAAGAAGAACTGGTGTGGCTAGAAAGAGTAGCAGAAGGAAGAAGTGGGGGAGCAGCTTTATGTAGAATGACTTTAGCTGTTGCAGTTTACTATATATGGAAAGAAAGAAATAATGTCATCTTTAAACAGAAAAGAAGAATAGCAGCAAGCATAGTTAGAATGATCATTCAGGAAATTCACCTTAGAGCCACCATGTTTCCTAGGTTATAAGGGACTATGACCAATGTAAACTGGTACCCGGATCCAATGGAACAATGATAGAGGACTGGAAAGTAGGAAAGTAGAAATGTAGAAGGACCCAAACTGGGGCTGCATGTCCAGTGGGGTTAGTTTTTGTTCTGTTGTTTGCATGTACATACTTGGTAAATAAAGTTAATTAATTACCAAAAAAAAACTATAGTAATCCGATTCAACAAAATTTTCACAAGGCAACGAAGTGAGTCAAATTTCTCACAAGACCTAAAGTATATAGAATTATCATAAGGCGAAAGCAAAACAAAATTACAAAAATCAGAGACACGTCGGAAAGAAAAATGATCTTTCATATATACAAAAGTATTTAAAAAGGCCATTCAGGGTCTTACACAAAAATCCAAAAAAGAAGAAAAAAAATTCTAAGTGCCTAATCTTCCCTGGGAGCTTCATCTTCATCTTCTCCGCTCTCGGACCCGCTCGCGCTCCCGAAGTCATCATCATCGGAGAGCAAAGCTTCGGCTTCTGCCGCTAGCATTTTTACATTCTCGATATCGGGCGTGAGGTCAAAGACACGAGCATGAATCTCTTCGAGAATCTCTCTCCGAGGCTGGCACTTAGCATGCTCAGCAATGCAGGATAATCGAACCTGAGACACTTTGGAAATTTCCTTTGCTCGAGCGTTAACGGCTTCAACATCGGCTCGGTAGATGGCCACGACCGCCTCCGTCTTGGCCTTTACTTTTTCTGCCTCAGATGTGGCTTTTGCAAGCTTAGTGGCCACCGAGCCTCGAGCTCCTCAATTTTCTTGGCTCGGGCCAAGCTCTCCTCCTTCACGCTTTGGAGTTGATGCTCAACTGAAGACAGCTCGGCTCGAGCCATGTCTTTCTCCGAGGCGAGGTGGTCCATGTTCTGCTTCCACCCCAAAGTCTCTGCCTCTTTCATCTCAGCCTCCCCGCGAAGCTACTCAATGTTTTTGGCCTTCTGCTGAACCTGCAGGATCTAAGTGTTAGTCGGCAATATCAAATTGATATGTCAAACTCCCAAAAATTTACATTACCTTCTCGATGAGATCGGCCTGCTCTTTATGAGCTGTTTCCAATTTAGCTCGGAGGTCCCTGATCTCCTCTTCTTTTTGCACATAAAGAAGTTTGAGGGCGTCTCTCTCCTCCGTGAGCCTTTTGAGATTGGCCTCACACCGGTTCAGCTCAGCTCGGGATATGGAAAACGCTTCTCGACGAAGCATCATAGCCTATGAAGAAAGGAGGGTAAATGGCATCCCTTCGACCTTGCTCACGAAGAATCGAAGCAAGATAACAATGCGCCAAAAAGAAGGGTGAATATGGCCAAGAGTTATTCGATATTGGTGGCAGAAGTCGAAGATAACTGGATCAACGGGACCCAGCGTAAAGGGGTAAGTGTAAACAATTAGGAATCCTTCTACGTAAGTGGTGATGTCCTCTTCAGGGGTAGGAATCACCACCTCTTTGTTTTTCTAAAGGCAATCTTTTTTCACCTGCTCGAGATCGCCTTCGATTATAGAGCATATATATCTCGACATAGGCTCACATCGGCCAGGGACCGAAGAGGGTTTCCCGACTTTAAAGTCGGAGGTAAGATCGCACATCCGCGGAACACACTCCTCGATGCGCGGCTCCACCGACGTTTTATCGCCGGCCGGTTGCGATGAAGAGCTTTTTCCTTTTGGGGAACGGTCTTAGATGTTTTCGCCATTTCTATGTGAGTTCAGAAAAAAAAAAAAAGATGAAGTTTGTTGTTTTAAGAAAGGATTGGCAAACAAGATGTAAATAATTTGCAGAATTGAGGAACTTGAAGAAAGTAGGAGAGCTTTAAAGATCAAGAAAAGTTTTGAAAATAAAGTTTGAGAAGATTATGAAGAGGATCTATTTAAAATATTGCAATGACGGTTCAAGGGCACCAATTGGCCGACCGTCAACTGACGCTAATTAATAATTTTGAGAACTGTGCAGACGCGACGCTTCGGTCGCCTCCGTCGCTTACGTCACGAGGATGACATCATAATTGGTCGAGGTATTAAACCGAAGACTCAGTTTGTTTCTTCTCGTTACACTCCAAGAAACGAGGGGACAATCTGTATATACTACTTGATCAAGACGAGGGAGTTGCATCGGCGGTAGCCTTGTAATGAATCAGACCCGAGCTCGAAGACGAGGCATGGAGTTTGAAGATCAAAGTGTCCGTTAAGACCGAGGCCAGCATCAGTCTGTGAGCACGTGATTTTTGCCTCGCTTGAATTATTCCTATAGAATACATAAAATTAGGATTTTTCCTTTAATTATTTGATTTTTAGGATTTAATTGCATGATTTTGTGTTTGTTTGTATTTTTGTGTGCATCTTTAGTTGGTATAATTCATAAAAAATACAAAAATATAGTACCTTTGCATTTAGGACTCAATTTTATATTTTTTTAGTTTTATTAGTTAATTAATGTTACAAAAATAAGAGAAAATAACAAAAATAGTCATGTTGCATTTTTTACTTAAGTTTTCTTTTTAAAATTAGGATTTAGTTAATTNACATGAACATTCCACTATTGTACCTAACTGGACTGTATGGACTTTTCCAGATTTGTATGACTATGATCTTAGTTCTAGTATAATTAATGTTAGTTGTTCATTATGCATATGTTAAAACGTGAAGTCCAGGACAATTAGGGTACAGCTTGAGGATTTATGACTTGCTTAAGTTGTTGTTAACTTTCAGATTCAGAATATTAAGGTTAATTCCATATGTATTAACAGGCAGTGTCTCGTGTGTATTAACAGGAGTATACTCGATTAATTGGACTGTTTTCATCATATTGTGAATATTTCGTATGGTAGTTTACTGATTTAAAGTCAACTCCCTGGTTAAATGTTAATAGAATTGGTATCATAATTAGTGTGAGTAGTTAAAGCCATAATTTCGGCAGTGTTGGTTTTGAAGTCGAAGAATCAGTTTTTCAGCATGTTAAATTAGTTTTGAGTTTGATATTCCAATATAGTTGGTAGTCATACTAGTTAATCATTGCTTTTCTATAATTGCTTGTACTAATTCGAAGCTCCAGTATTAATTCGAAGCTTAAATAGGGATCTGAAAGTATTCAAAATACCATAATAGAGTCTAGATTTGATTGTAAATATGCATATTGAATTAAAAGAACCCGGACTCTAGTTTTTGGGGCCTAGAACTTAGCATGCTGGACTGTGGACTGTCCAAGGCTTGGAACTTTAGTCCCAAATTGGGCCCAAGCTTCAACTGATGCGTATGAGTAGAGCTGAAGCAACATGTCATTCCCATGGCCCGGTTTTGAAAGCCAAAAAAAAAAAATTACTAAGAGGCATGAATTCTCATTTAAAATCGCTGGTGAAAAATTTGTAATGTAATTTTGGGTCTTCCGAGTTAAGTAGCGAATTTAAATTAAGAGGGGTTTTCCTCTTGTTTAAGTTCGGACTTGAACTTGAGACTCGAATTCTATAATGTTGATTAATTAGGCTTCTAGAGACAATACTTAATAGAAAATAATAGTTCTTTTAGGATGGCCTTTAAAATAATTTGAGGTGCGCCGCGCCAAATAAAATCACAAACTGCGTGGCCCTCTTTGATTACTTCGTTTAAAATATTTAGAACTTGGGACGTGCCATTTAGCGAATTTTCATGGCCTCCCGCAAAGTTAATAACACGTTAGTCACTTTAGGCTCGTTCTTTAATAATTTTACCTTCCTAAACTCGGGTGTGCATTTCATGTGACCCAAATCCAAATCCCAAAACGTTGAATAAAATGTGTCGAGGATCCGGGTGCATTTCATGTGACGTGATCCAAAAACATATTTTTAAACGACGTTCAATTTCCTAAAAAATTAATTAAAAGCGGTGAATAATTTTTAAAATTGCACTATAGGATGACATGTATTAAAATCAGATTTTAGCCAATTATAATGGTTTAAGCGACCGTGCTAGAACCACGGGATCCGGGGGTGCCTAACACCTTCCCTCGGGTCAACAGAATTCCTTATTCAGAATTTCTAGTTCGCAGACTCCATTCGGGAAGTCGAAATTTTCCTCGATTTGGGATTCAAGATAAACCGGTGACTTGGGACACCAAAAGCCAAACCTATCCCAAGTGGCGACTCTAAAAATAAATAAATAATCCCATTTCGAATAATGTCACTTTAAATGGAAAAACTCCTTTATACATTACCCTTCGGGGTAGGTGTGTAAAAAGGAGGTGTGACAGCTCTGGCGACTCTGCTAGGGAAACGAACCCAGAAATTCGATTCAGGGTTCAAGAATTCGAGCTTAGAATAACTGTTATATTTGGCTTATCTGATTTTCCTACATGTTCCATGCTATATGTGCTAAATGTTTTACCCCTTTGATATTTGTTGAATTGTATATATAAACTGTTACGAATCCCTTCCTCTCTCTAAGTCTTCTACATCATGGAGAAGGGTGTACTTCGTGTATCTTCTCTTCTGTTTAGAGTCTTTTCCGATTTAGAACGAGGTTTGGATAAGTTGCTAAGCCGGCGGAGCTTCTGTATCCCCGGTACGCTGCCTCCTCCTCGGCTCGAGTTGTCCGCCCGGGTAAGCCAGGTCTAGACCAATAACCTAGGATTTAAACCTAGAAGAACAAAACCTCATGCCGGATCCCTAGTAGGAACGTTTGTTTGCATCAAGTGCATTTGACTTAGGGGACTCAACACAGGGGTTGGGTCCGTCTAGGACAGGTGACCTGAAATGAAAAAGAACATCCTGATGCATCTTACGTGCTATTTGTGCATTTATTTGCTCGGTTTTGCATGTTGACCGGCCTGTATACAATGAGAGGAAATTGAGAAAAATAGCAGTGTTAGGACTAAGTGAAGGTAACCACCTGTTTTGAAAACCAATGCCCCAAATAGTACCGAAATGCTGCCGGATTTTCGGAAAAAAAAAGAAAAACAAAGAAAATAGAAAAAAAGATGTTGTAACAAAACGTTTTGAGCGAACTACGCGGGTCTGATTCTCACCCTATGTGAGATACGTAGGCAAACCTCATCGGTTCCGACCCCAATTTTAAAAAATCCAAAAAATATTTTCTTTCAGTTCTTTCTTTTAGAAATCTTTCTTTAGAAAATTCAAAAAAAAAAAGTTTTTAAACTAAAAAATAGTTTCCTTCTTTCTTAAGTCTTTCATATGGCAAAATAAATAAAAAGAAAAACATCAATAAAAATCAAAATCCAAAAATACGGGTTTCCTTCATTTTGAAGTCCTTTTCCAAAAAAAATTCAGAAACAAAAATCCAAAAAAATACTCCTTAGATGTCTTTCTTTCATAAATGTCAATAAAAAAAAATTTAAAAAATTGAAGTCCAAAAATATTTTTAATTTTCTTTATAAGTACTTTAGTAAATAAATAAAAAGCTCAGAAATTCAAAACATTTTCTTAAAAGTCCTTCTTTCGAAAATTAAGAGGCAACATCCAAAATCCAAAAATATTTTCTTTCTTCCTTAGAAAAAGACAAAACAAATGAACAATTCAAACAAAACATATTTTCTTTTGAAATTCCCAAAGTTTCTATCAAAAGAAAAAGAATTTTTAGAAGTCTTTCTTTCAAAAATAAAATCAAAATCAAAATCAAAAATCCAAAAAAAAAAAAATTTCTTCTTTTAAAGCATTTTTAGAAGATTCCAAAAGAAAAAAAAATCAAAAATGTTTTTTGCCTTAAAGCTCCATGGTCTGAGTTTTATAAAAAAAAAAAAAAAAGAGTTAGTTTACTCAATTCCCAATCTTACCGAACTACGCTGGTTTGATTCTCACCGGATGTGAGATACGTAGGCAACCCTCATCGGGTCCAACCACCCTTTTGCAAAAATAGCCAAGAAATACCAAAATTTTAATTTTTGTCATAAATAAGTCAGGTGATGCCATTCTTGCTTAAAATAAGCCGAATGTCCCCAAAAGGGCGCCGGAAGGCCGTTTTTGCAAGAACAGCCACCTTGGGTAATTTTCAATGGTTAGCGGGCACAGCCTTAAAATCTTCTTTCCCGAAGTGCTGAAAGGCAGTATCCGTAAAGCCGGAGTTTTGTTCTTGAAATAAAATTAATGAACGATCAAAATCAAAAAAAAAAATATTTTTCTTCTTCTTTCAAAATTACAAAAAAAAATAATCAAAAAGCCAAAATATTTTCATTCTTCTTTCATTAAAAAGACATTTTAAGAATCAAAAATATTTTCTTTTTCTTTAGAAATAGTTCTTTCATAAACTGAAAATAAAATCAAATTTTTTTAAAAAAACAAACAAATCGAAATCTGAAAAACAAATTCTTTCTTATTTATAAGTTTTTCTTTCGAAAATTAAAAAGAAAAAACTCAAATCAAAATCAAAAAACAAAAGAGTTTGTCTATCTACTTTATTCCTGATCTGCAAGAGCTACGCTTGGTCTGATTCATGCGGGGTCATGATACGTAGGCAATCTCCATAGGATTCGACCGTAACCCTAAGAAAAAAAAATACGAAGGAAGGAAATAAAAGGAAAAACATAGTGGAAAAGAAACACAAAAAGAGAAAGGCCAGAAAGGAAAGAAAATGGAGAGGAAAGAAAAATCAAAATGAGAGAAAACCAGAAAGCAAAAGCAAGGAAACAGAAATAAAAAATAAAAAAAAAGAGAAACGGGAAGAAAGCCGGGATGATGCATGCAACCGTGGCAAACATGTGGACACTCATTTAACTGTATAGGTGCATCACACCCCAATGTGCGGTTACCTATCTGTTACTTGTCTCAAACTAACCGTTGTTGCTGTCAATTCCAGCTTAGGCATTTAGAAACGGACAGCTGAAGAAAATCGGATATTACATCTCCGAATGATGGAGATGTGGGACGCATGGACTAATGGAAGGGAGCCTCCAAGTGCCATCCCCGGATTCCCCGAGTTGTTTCCTAGAACAGGGGGTACCTCTAACATCCCCATCAGTCATCCAAATACTCCATTGGGACAACCTACCATATCCGCTCACTTTGTAGGAACACCTTCTGAGGTCCGCCCCCAGTGTGTTCACATCAGGAGCAGTCCCCAATATTTTCACCACTCCACCATGCTCCGCCACCACACGGCCTTCACTCCCAAGGCCCGCTTTTGATCCCTCGGCCTTTACTTTCCAAAATCCCANTCAAAGTTCCGGCCAAAACCCTAACTCCTCCAAATGCCGCCAAAATTACACCCCTAAGCCCTTTTAGCATCCCCATCCCAAATCTCCAAGCGCTTCCTCTCAAATCCCTCTAGAACATCCCGAATTTGCAAAACCCTAGCGCCGCCACAGTTTCTCCAGTGGCGGCGCCACCCCCAAATCGCTCCAAAACAACACCTTGTGACAGCTGTGCCTCCCTCATGCCTCATATGTCCCCTTCGAAGTTGTCCAGAGTTACTTGAATTTTGATTTAAGTTCGAGCTTCAAAGGTTCAAGTCAGCCGACTAAAGCCTGTGTTCTTCGAGTTTTAGGCCCAAAAATCAGTAAGTTTCTTCTTCTTTTGATTTCTTTCTTTTACCTCGCATATGTTATTCTCTCCCCAATTAATGTTCTCTATGATTAATTGATCTAGAAGTTTTAGGGTTGTAATTGATTCTGTTTTCATCTTAGTTTTGGTTTAATTTTGTTCTGTTTTGATTTTCTTTTCTTTTCTAGTTTGATTTTGTGTTTGGTTATGATTAAATGATTCATGAGCGCGGTTCATAATCTGATTTTAGTTTCAATTGCCTATTTGTCGGTCTACTGATCCTTAGATTTAATTTCATGATTATTTAATTAGTCTAATTTTTAGGATCGTTTGGTTATAGCTGAATAGGATAGAATCTTGTTTAACCATGGTTAATTCTTGACCAGTTACTAGGGTAAGAGGGGGTTGGTTTGGTTTAACTTGTTAATTTTCAGAATTGAAAAGGGTAATCTAGGGAATTCAATTTAGGGAATCTTTAGTAACTGAAATTGGAACCCCCTAGAGCCTTCTAGATGGGGTTCTAATTTGAAATTCAGGAATTAAGTGTAGTAACTTGGGCAACAAGCCAACAAGTAAAGGACTAACTAAGCAAAAACTGAAAATAAAAGAGGGACTAAAGGTGTAAAGCAGAAATCTGAAGGCTGGAATTCATAGTAGATCATCAGGATTAATTTTGTAATTCGGATTTCGGGCTCGTTAGTTAAGCATGCTCGAATTAAGAGGTTTTCCTCTTATTCAAGTGTGGGCCTGAGTTTGAGGCCCGAATTCCTTGAATGTTAATTAATTAGGCCCTTTAGAGACAACACTTAATAGAAAATCGTAGTTCCTTTAGGTTGGCCTTTAAAATTAAACGATGTGCGCCGCGCCAAATAAAATCACAAATCGCGTGACCCTCTTCAATTACTTCATTAAAAATATTTAGAACTCGGGGCGTGCCATTTAGCGAATTTTCATGGCCTCCCGCAAAGTTAATAACACGTTAGTCACTTTAGGCGCGTTCTTTAATAATTTTACTTTCCTAAATTCGGGTGTGCATTTCATGTGACCCAAATCCAAATCCCAAAACGTTGAATAAAATGTGTCGAGGATCCAGGTGCATTTCATGTGACGTGATCCAAAAACATATTTTAAATGACGTTCAATTTCCTAAAATTAATTAAAAGCAGTAAATAATTTTAAAATTGCACTATAGGATGACATGTATTAAAATAGATTTTTAGCCAATTATAATAGTTTAAGCGACCGTGCTAGAACCACGGGATCCGGGGGTGCCTAACACCTTCCCTCGGGTCAACAGAATTCCTTATTCAGAATTTCTGGTTCGCAGACTCCAATTGGGAAGTCAAAAATTTTCCTCGATTTGGGATTCAAGTTAAACCGGTGACTTGGGACACCAAAAGTCAAACCTATCCCAAGTGGCGACTCTAAAAAAATAAATAATCCCATTTCGAATAATGTCACTTTAATTGGAAAAACTCCCCTATACATTATCCTTCGGGGTAGATCTGTAAAAAAGGAGGTGTGACAGCTCTGGCGACTCTGCTGGGGATTCGAACCCTGACTTTTGGTTCAGGGTTCAAGAATTCGAGCTTAGATAAATTGTTATATTTGGCTCTATCTGATTTTCCTACATGTTTCATGCTAAATGTGCTAAATGCTTTACCGCTTTGATATTTGGTTAACTGTATATTAACTGTTACGACACCCTTCTTTTCTCATCTTCGGGGATGTGCTCGCTGGTCGAGACTCCCTATTCTGTTAGTGTCATACCTTAAAGTAAGAAAGAGGCCGGACAAGTTTCTAAGACGGATGGCCTTTTGGTTCCCGGTATGTAGCCCCCTCCTCGACTCAAGTTGTTCGTTTGGGTACTCAGTCTAGAACATATACCCAGTTTTAGAACCTAGTATAACAAAGCCTCATGCCGGATCCCTAGTAGGAACGTTTGTTTGCATCACGTGCATTTGACTTAGGGGACTCAACACAGCGGTTGGGTCTGTCTAGGACAGGTAACCTGAAATGAAAAGACCATCCTGATGCATCTTACGTGCTACTTGTGCATTTATTTGCTTAGCTTTGCATGTTGACCGGCTTGTATAAGAGGAAATTGAGAAAAATAGTAGTGTTAGGACTAAGTGAGGGTAACCACCTGTTTTGAAAAACCAATGCCCAAATAGTACCGAAATGCTGTCGGATTTTTGGAAAAAAAAAAAAGCAAAAGAAAGAAAATAGAAAAAAAGAGATGTTGTAACAAAACATTTTGACCGAACTACGCGGGTCTGATTCTCATCGGATGTGAGATACGTAGGCAAACCTCATCGGTTCCTACCCCAATTTTCAAAAAAATCCAAACAAACAAAAAATATTTTCTTTTTACTTTTAAATTCCGAAAGTTCAAATAAAAAAAAAGAATTTTTAGAAGTCTTTATTTCAAAAAATAAAATCAAAATCAAAATCAAAAATCAAAAAAAAATTCCTTTCTTCTTTTAAAGCATTTTTTTTAGAAAATTCCAAAAGAAAAAAAAATCATCAAAAAAAATCAAAAATATTCTGTTGTTGCCTTAAAACTTTCATGGTCTGAGTTTTATAAAAAGAAAAAAAAAGAGTTAGTTTACTCAATTCCCAATCTGCCCGAACTACGCTGGTTTGATTCTCACCGGATGTGAGATACGTAGGCAACCCTCATCGGGTCCAACCACCCTTTTGCAAAAATAGCCAAAAATACCAAAATTTTAATTTTNCCCACATACACTTACCCTCAGCCACCGCCATTTGAGTTTACACCAGGGCAAGATAAAACTCCCAAAGCTCCTGAACAAGATGAGATGGCAAAGAGAATGAGGAGCCTTGAGCAGAGCTTAAAGAACATGCAAGGTTTAAGCGGGCAGAAAAGTGTTTCTTATACTGATCTGTGCATGTTCCCTCACGTGCACCTGCCCATGGGATTTAAAACGCCAAAGTTCGAAAAGTATGATGGGCATGGCGATCCCATTGCTCACTTGAAAAAGTATTGTAATCAGTTGCACGGGGCCGGCGGAAAAGAAGAGTTGTTGATGGCATATTTCGGAGAAAGCTTAGTAGGCATTGCCTCAGAATGGTATATGGATCAAGACGTCTCCCGATGGCACATTTGGGACGATCTTGCCAGAGATTTTGTGAGACAGTTTCAATACAACATCGACATTGCGCCAGACAGGAACTCTTTGGCAAATTTGAAGAAGAAACCCTCGGAAAGCTTCAGAGAATATGCTATTAAGTGTCGCGAACAGGCATCGAGGGTGAAACCTCCCATGGATAAAGTAGAAATGGTCATTGTCTTCCTTTAGGCCCAGGAAGCAGATTACTTCCAGAACATGATGTCGGCCATGGGCAAATCTTTTGCAGAGGCGATTAAGATCGGGGAAATGGTAGAGAATGGTCTGAAAACGGGCAGTATCTTGAGCCAGTCAGCCATTAGAGCAACCTCCCAAGCCATTCAAGGCGGGTCTGGAGGGATGGCCAAGGGTAAACAGAAAGAAGAAACGGTTATGGCAGCATCAGGGGGAAGAAGACACCGGACCCCTAGACCCGTCTTCTCTGAAAGAACCCCTCAACATTACTACCTCACAATGACATGGCTTATGCTCCTCAACCATATGCGGTCATGAATGCTCAACCCTTTGCTCGGTCGCAGCCACATGCCAATAGAAACCAAGCTCCATTTCAAAGAAATCAGCCTCCTTACCAAAACCACTATAACCCCCGTCCTCCACAAAATAACTTCCGTCCTCGGGAACCACCCAGGAGACCAAACTTTACACCAATCGCTGAACCATACTCTAGTTTGTTCCCGAAGCTTGTTCAAATGAATTTGCTGCAGCCGGTCCCTCAGAACAGACAAAACCCGGCATCGCCTGCCTACAGAGCTGGTGTCAGGTGTGCATACCATTCAGGGGCAGAAGGCCATCATACAAATGACTATTGGACCCTGAAACAAGCGGTGGAAAACTTAATAGAGCAAGGGAAGATAGTACTGAGGGATGAGGATATCCCAAATGTGACCAATAATCCACTGCCAACCCACAACAACGGGCCGGTGATCAGGATGATCTGTAAAGACAGAGAATTTGATCCAGCATTAAAAGCTATAATTGCTATCGCTGATGTGGAAAGAAAGCCAAAGGTGGCCCCGAAGCAAGAGAAAGGGGAAAAGAAGAGCAAAATCACCAAGACAGAACCAGAAAAGAAAGCTGATTTGAAAAAAGGAACACAGATGTACGTACCCAAGCAAGCCTATGTGGTGCGGGGGACAATCAAACCACCTCGGCTGAGTGAGCCAGTGGTTATTGGACGCGTACCACAGAAGCCTATGACGAACCCTGCTGCGGTACCATGGAATTATCATCAGACGATGGTTACGTACAAGGGTGAAGTGATCTTGGGAGAGCTGCTAGAAAACCCCCCTGTTGAGAAATATTCAAATGTAGAGGAGGTAAACAATGCCACCGGAAGGAGTTTCCCGCCTAAGAAGCCTGTGAGTGCTGAGGAAGCAGAAGTGTTCTTTCAAAAAATGAAAATGGCCGATTATGAGGTGGTACATTTGTATGAAACTTTTGTCAAACCTAAATACAGTAAAGAGGCAGATGATGAGGTTTTCACGGCTGAAGAAATTGAGGAAATACGTGGGCGCTGAGGTGTTATACATGGGACCAAGCGCCAAGCTTCAAAACTGGAAGGCTACGCCATTCCCGATCAGGCCGGAGTCCCTGCTACTTTTTCTGCATCCCGAGTTATTCCAGGGTGTAACTCGGATGTTTCCTGTAGCTTCTTGTCTTTAAACTCCCGAATGTGAACCCTGTTATTTTCAAAATTCCAAGAAATGAAATCTTTCATCGTTCATTTTTCTTTATTCTTTCTGATTTTGCTATTTTTTCCCCTTCATTTCTTCTCTTTAGCTCTAATAATGCAGCTTTAAATAACATGACATGCTTGCAGACTTCATGCCTAGATCCCAAAACGCTGTCAGATTTCTAAATCATGAATCAAGAGTCGGAATGCAAATAAGGTAACCTTGAGAAAATAAAACAAAGAATTGGAACAATTGAAGGAAAATTGGTTCGCGGGTTGGAAAGGTCCATACATTACAACAAAAGAGTGTGCTGTACTCAGGGCACATCCGAGCAGTTGTACCCAACAAAGAATGGTCCGCGCTTACAACAAGAAGGTGCGTCCCAGGAATTTTGAAGTGGGACAACTCGTGTTAAGACGCATTCTCCCTCATCACCAGGAAGCCAAAGGAAAATTTGCTCCTAATTGGAAGGGTCCATACATCCTCCGAAAAATATTGCCGAGAGGAGCATTGTATTTGGGAGATATCGAAGGAAATGATCCCGAAACAGCTGTGAATGCGGATGCAGTAAAAAAGTACTATATCTAGGCTCTCTGCGATAATGGTTTTTATGCAATTGAGATGACGAAGGCTTTCCTTCCCGCTATCCAAACATTATCAACCCTTCGCAAACCCATTTGAGCCGGTTACTCTTTTTTGGCTACCCTCTTTGGAACCCGGAAGTATTATCGAAAAGGAAAGAAAAAAAAGGAAAAAGAAAAAAGAAAAAAAAAGAAAAGAAAATATGAAAAAAAAAAGAAAAGAAAAAAAAGAGAAGAAAAAGAAAATATGATGAAAAGAAAAAGAAAAAGAAAATAAAGAAAAAACAAAAAACAAACAGAACAAAAACAAAAAACAACAAAACCAAATATTTTCCCTGAACTACGTTTGACTTGATTCCGAAAGGATACGTAGGCAGCCTCTCGCTGGGGTTCGGTCATATCAAAACAAAAATCCCAATTCCCCCAAAAGTTGAAACTGGGGCAGATGATATGTTGGTTCGGCTATGAGTCCACCAAAATGGTTCCAAAGTTGTACTTCCGTCCAAAATTCTTTTTACCCAAAACCTTGTCCAAGTCCTTCTGATCAAGTGGCAAAGGCATGGGAATTGAAAAGCAACATTGTTGGAATCTGGTATAGTCCAAATTGAGAGAAATAAAATGAGAGAGTCTTATCGGTGAAAACCTTCGGGCACCATAAGGCGACGGTGAGAAGAGAAATTGAAAATGAGAGAGTCGGTTGGGTGAAAACTCGAAAAGAGCACTATCGGGCGACGGTGAGAAGAGAAATGAGAGAGGTCGAGTAGCGAAAACCTGTAAAGGGCGCTGTTGGCCGAAAAGAAGACATCTCACCACTAAAAGAGTCCTGGCAAGGTTCCCTGGTTTTGAAATGCGGATCAATGGGTTCACGATAAGCTGGAAAGTTTGTGTGGGTCGGGCATCCAGTCCAAGAAGCATGTCATGTCCATTTGGAGCCAGCATGCACCCCCAGATAAGTCCTTCTTTTCCCTCGAAAGGGACACTTCTCTTAAAACTCATATGCTTGACTTTTATATACTTCTTCCTTGAATCCCTTTCGGTTTAACTCTGATTCCGAGACTATTACAAAGAAAAGGTGGCAGGACTAGTTTTATAGGGCTTCGCCTGGCAAAAGCCAAAGAAAATACCCAGCCTCAGCGGGTGCGTCAGGCCAATCCCGAATGACCATGATGGATGTTTTAAAGCAAAGACATTGGAAAGGAAAGAAAGTCAAAGACAAAGGTCCTAAGAGCAGAATAAAGTGAAAAGGCCAGAGCTCACACGAGCAAGTGATCATGAAATCCTAAAAGTTGAGTCCTTTCGGTTTGAAAAGAGATTCACCCTCAAAATCAGCAAGCAGCAAAGTTCTCAACGGAAACTGGACCGGGATCAAGCAATTGAGATGGTCAAAGCCACAAAACCAACCACCATTTCAAACTAACAAATTGTTCTTTGTTTGAAAGTTAAAACAGGTGTAATTCAAAGCAACCACGCAAGAAGCAGGTGCAACCCAAAGAGAAAAGAAATGCGCAAGCGCTGAAACAGCTTTGCAGTAGGGAACCGACCAAAAAGGGAAGTTTCCCCCAAATTCTTTCATGCGTGTTACTAAATAAAAAGAAAAAAAATAAGGAGAAAAGAAAAAGAAGAAGAAAGAAAGAAGAAAAAGAAGTGAAAATGAAAATCCCAAAAGAAAAAAAAAATCATGGTAGCATAGGGCCCCATTCCCTAGATATCCCGGCATAACCCGTGGACCTCCCTGGCATAACCCAAGGAGCTTTTTTCTTTCCATCCCGGCATAACCCGTGGATCTCCCTGGCATAACCCAAGGAGCTTTTTTCTTTCCATCCCGGCATAACCCGTGGATCTCCCTGGCATAACCCAAGGAGCCTTTTTCTTTCAATCCCGGCATAACCCGTGGATCTCCCTGGCATAACCCAAGGAGCCTTTTTCTTTCAATCCCGGCATAACCCGTGGACCTCCCTGGCATAACCAAGGAGCCTTTTTCTTTCAATCCCGGCATAACCCGTGGACCTCCCTGGCATNTCTTCAAGAACTACGCTTGGTCTGATTCATGCGGGTCATGATACGTAGGCAATCTCCATAAGATTCGACCGTAACCCTAAGAGAAAAGGAAAAAGGGAGGAAAGAAAATAAAAGAAAAAACAAGAGAGGAAAATAAATAAAAGAGAAAAGAAAATAAGAAAACCAAGAGAAAGAAACCGTGGCAAAAAGCAAAGGCGAGAATGAAAGAAAAGAAAGAGAGAAAGTGAAAAAAAAAGGCAATGCAAAACGAGAGAAAGGGCAAGAGAAGAAAGAAAAGAGAAGCAAAAGAGATGAAAATCGAAAGAGAAAAGGGGAGAGAATAAGGAACGCCGGAATGACGCATGCAACCGTTGCGAAACATATAGAAACACATTTAACTGTATAGGTGCATCACGCCTCAACGTGCGATTACCTATCTGTTATTTTCCTCAAACTAACCGTTTGCTGCTGTCACCTCCAGTCCAGGCTTTATAGAAACAGTGGTTGGTTTTTCTGTGGTAAACTGGCATCACATCAGTATTTTACCAGATCAAAAGGGAGCATAGAAATGTCTTCGGAAATGACCTTGCCAGCAATTCCCATCCTAGAAGATAGCCCAATCTCGGGCGTCCCGGTCTCAGAATCTGCAGCAGCTGAAGAGAACAGGATCTTACGTCTTAGGGTCATGGAGATGCGGGATGCGTGGACAGGGGGTACCTCTAACATCCCCATCAGTCATCCAAATACTCCATTGGGACAACCTACCATATCCGCTCACTTTGTTGGAACACCTTCTGAGGTCCCCCCCCTCCCCCAGGTGTTCACATCAGGAGTAGCTCCCAATATCTTTACCGCTCCACCATGCTCTGCCACCACACAACCTTCACTTCCAAGGCCCGCTTTTGATCCCTCGGCTTTCACTTTCCAAAACCCTGTCTTTCAGGTGGATCCTCCTCAATATCCCACATATGCTTATCCACAGCCACCCTCATTCGAGTTCACACCCGGACAAGATAAAACGCCTAAAGCTCCTAAACAGGATGAGATGGCAAAAAGAATGAGGAGCCTTGAGCAGAGTCTGAAGAACATGCAAGGTTTAAGCTAAAGCTCCCAGACCCATGTTTTCTGAAAGAACCCCTCAACATTACTACCCTCATCATGGCATGGCTTATGCTCCTCCACCTTACGTGGTCATGAACGCTCAACCCTTTGCCCGGCCGCAGCCACATGCCAATAGAAATCAACCTCCGTTCCCAAGAAATCAGCCTCCCCACCAGAACCACTATAATCCTCGACCTCCGCAGAATAACTTCCGTCCTCGGGAACCACCCGGGAGACCAAACTTTACTCCAATCGGTGAACCATACTCCAGTTTGTTCCCGAAGCTTGTTCAAATGAATTTGCTGCAGTCGGTCCCTCAGAACAGAAAAAACCCGGCATCGCCTGCCTACAGAGCTGGTGTCAGGTGTGCATACCATTCAGGGGCAGAAGGCCATCATACAAATGACTGTTGGACCCTGAAACAAGCGGTGGAAAACTTAATAGAGCAAGGAAAATAATACTGAGGGATGAGTATATCCCAAATNAACGAAGTGCGTCGCGCCAAATAAAATCACAAATCGCGTGGCCCTCTTCAATTACTTCATTAAAAATATTTAGAACTCGGGGCGTGCCATTTACCAAATTTTTATGGCCTCCCGCAAAGTTAATAACACGTTAGTCACTTTAGGTGCGTTCTTTAATAATTTTACTTTCCTAAATTCGGGTGTGCATTTCATGTGACCCAAATCCAAATCCCAAAACGTTGAATAAAATGTGTCGAGGATCCGAGTGTATTTCATGTGACGTGATCCGAAAATATATTTTAAACGACGTTCAATTTCCTAACATTAATTAAAAGCAGTAAATAATTTTAAAATTGCACTATAGGATGACATGTATTAAAATCAGATTTTTAGCCAATTATAATAGTTTAAGCGACCGTGCTAGAACCACGGGATCCGGGGGTGCCTAACACCTTCCCTCGGGTCAACAGAATTCCTTATTCAGAATTTCTGGTTCGCAGACTCCAATTGGGAAGTCGAAAATTTTCCTCGATTTGGGATTCAAGTTAAACCGGTGACTTGGGACACCAAAAGCCAAACCTATCCCAAGTGGCGACTCTAAATAAATAAATAATTTCATTTCGAATAATGTCACTTTAATTGAAAAAACTCCCCTATACATTATCCTTCGGGGTAGATGTGTACAAAAGGAGGTGTGACACAGTCGAGATTAAGTATGACCGACTTCGAGTGAAGTGCAATAACGGAAAGACGGGATATTCGTAATCGGTCGGAGATCACGGCGGAAATCTCAAAACAAATCAAATCAAGGGCGGTTATTTGTACCAGTCATGAGATTTACTTCCGTAAATAGGATTGTACTATAAGTAGGATTCCTCTAGTATGTAAAGGGGGGAGGTCCCATCATTTGTAAACACGTTACGTTCATACAGATCAAAGCAATATAATATTTCTCTATTGTTCATCAACTTATTATTCTTTAACTGTTCTTACTTTACTACTCTTGAGGGTTCATCAGCTGTCCAAGCATCGATTTGTTTTATATTCTTGTCAATTCCGATCATTTATCTCTAAACTAATCAATCGGTATTAAGTGAAATCACACATCCTTAAAACCACATTACAAGCTTAATTGTTACTCAATTTTTAGGGTAAACAATATCTATTAAAATATTATCTTTAAATTTGGTCACTGCGTAACTAAAATATTCTTTTCTAATTTACCTTTTAAAGAAAACTAAATGTATAGTTTTTTTTAAATAAATAAATAAATATTATATCAATAATCTTATAGAAAATCTTAATTTATATTGTGCTATAAAAATTGTTTGCTTGATTAATCACGTTTCTAAAAGTTAGCGGCGGTAGCAGTTGGAGGTGATAGTCATTCACGATGACAAATAAAAGATGGTAAGATATATACGACTGTGCTTTTATGGATTGATTTATTATTGTGGTTGTATAAGGAGAGTTTGAAGTTGTAGAACCTCTCCTTTTTTTTTTTTTTTTAATGGGTAATGAAATTAATATATGGAAACAAAAGGATTAACAAAAAAAGAAAAAAACGAGCACAACGACGTAATATGAAGTAGTCCGCAATAAGGTGGCATATGCGCATATATAGAGATAGAGAAAGGAATTTGGTAATGCCAAGCTGTCGGTCGTAAACTGCGGTTAAAATATGACCACAGTCAATGGTTAAGGCCTGAGAGGCGTCGGTGGAGGTTAAGTTAAGCCACTGATTGAAAATCTTCAGAAATAAAAACGAACCGTCGGATAAATAAATAAGGAAAGTGGAGAGAGGAGAGAGAGAGAGAGAGAGAGAGAGGGGAAAAGAGAAGAGCAGAGAAGAAAAGGATTGAAGAGAGAAAGAATCGCTTGTTGTATAAGGAATACCCATTTTTACATTAATATATATGCGTTGAAAGATTTGAAGGAAAGTGAGGCTTCTTGGGCTTTTCTTTTAACCTTCAAACGCAGATAAGCTGAGTGTAATGGCAGATTCTAATTCAAGTGCCGATTCTGTTGCCATTGACGTTGAGACCATTTATCTCGGCGGAAAGGTTTTATTTTTTCCTTCATTTTTACCCTTTCACCCCTATGATATATCTGTCTGCCTTATACATTGGCTAATTGAAATTTCTCAGTGAACGAGCATTGTGCTGTTTTTCTTCTTTGAAATCATTTCTGGGCATTGATAATGCATTTTTGCTTTTCATATTGTGCAATTTTCCATTTTATTTTTGCAAACACAACTTTTTTAAATGTTGTTTAATTTAGATTATTGGATTTTGATTCGTTGATAGAAAATGTGCAATGTTACTGGTACAAGAAGCTTAACGCTTGAAGTATCCGTCACAGGTGGAGATTCTCTATTCTCTGCCGTGAATTTTTTTGTTTGACCGCTGCATTTATTTCTTATCAGGCTCATAAAACACACCATTTATTTTTTGTTTTTCCATTTCCTCTCCCCCCCCCCCCCCCCCCCCCATTCGGTTAGCCACTGAGGGCTGAATAGTTTGTATTGGTGGTGAAGGGACGTGAGTAATTGAATTCCTTAAATAAAAGTTTTAGAGCCATTATCATTTCCTTGGTTACAGAAGAGCGCAAAAGAATTGGATTTTGAATGGTGTTTCATCTTCTTTTCTTGTGTTAATTGTTGCAGACTCATTCTACAACTGCCAATTAGCTTTCTCTTATGACTGTTTAGCTGTATTGATTGCTTATAATTTCATTCCTCTGTCGGAGATCAAATGGAGTGTTTTTGAATAATGTTAATGACTCCAGGATACTCGTTTAGTGCTTTTTTGGGTTTTATGTGAGTGTTAGATTGTATCTTTTCAATCCTCTGTGTTTTTACTTCTACTTCTTGTATTCAATTGGTTGAGACTTACCTATCATCTTGTGGTGACATTTGTGACTCCAGTCACTTCCAAACACAGCTTGCCTTTTACTTTGTCTATCCATTTTATTATTTTATTTAACGACTCATGTTGCGTAACATATGATCAATTTTTCTCTTCTTTGTTGTTGTCTTTGATTCCGTCCTTTTCTTCTTATCTCCTTTCAAGAGCTGGTAATAATCCAATTTGATGTTATAGTTTAATGTGTAGTGAGCCGATCACATAGTTACGCTCATTCCACATAGTTAAGGGGGAATTATTTTAAAAAATAGGATAGAAAGCTTGGGGTAGGGGGAGGACGACAGTGTCTTTTACTCGCGGTGAGTGATAATATATTAGAAAAGTGATTTAAATTGCACTAAACCAAATTCATTCTGGTTTACAAAATCATACTGATTAATAGTGCTTTTCCTGCTAACTATAAACTTGGAGAAATTAGTATTCTGTAGATAATGGATATCTGTTATGTTGATTTATCGAACTTACACAAAGAAACTCTATTCAGGAGCATGTCGTACGGACTAGCTGCGGCCCTGTGTCTGTTATAGTTTATGGAGACCAAGAGAAGCCAGCACTGATAACTTATCCAGATTTAGCTCTAAATCGTAAGTGAGTAGTTTGCGTTCTTGAGTTCCATATCTACCATTTTCAGTATTCTATTCATGTGCTTTGAGGTCGTTTATATATCATTGCTTGTTTGTTGATCTTTGTCCGCGGGCTTATGCTGTTTTGCTTTCAAACATACAATTTGCAGATATGTCATGTTTCCAGGGATTATTCTTCTGTCCGGAAGCAGCTTCATTGCTGCTCCATAACTTTTGCATTTACCACATAAGTCCTCCGGGGCATGAGGTCCGTGAATTAGCCAGCTTGTTTTCTTTCATGCAATCTTATTGGGTTTTTGGTTCCGTTTATCAAGTTCTATTAGAAACGATTCAACTTATCTCCATTTCTCACACCACAAGAGTTCTTGCAGTTGGGAGCTGCAGCAATTTGTCCAGAGGATCCTGCACCTTCAGTAGATGATTTGGCTGATCAGATAGTTGAGGTTCTTAACTATTTTGGGTAATTCTCGAGCTTTATTTACTCTATATATTTTACTCATGATTATACAAAGACTGCAAAAGCCTTTTCCTTTCTTTTAGTTACCTGTTTGAACTTTGAAACCTGTTTTCTGCTTTTTGTGAGCCCTTTCTTGATAACTTCTGTATACGCAATGAATCATCCGGGAAAAAAGAGGGAATTTTTTAAAGTTATATATTCTTGCTATTTTCAGGCTGCGATCAGTTATGTGTATGGGAGTAACAGCTGGTGCCTATATAGTCACATTATTCGCGGTAAGTTTCTTCCTGAAAAATGCCCACTCTTAGCGGTACTATCAATATTTCACTAACATGTATTTTAAATTGCAGATAAAACATAGGGAGCGCGTTCTTGGTTTGATTCTTGTTTCCCCTCTGTGCAGAGCACCTTCTTGGAGTGAATGGTTTTATAATAAGGTACCATTTCGTATCTTTCTTTTACCTTTTTCTTAAGTGAGAAGAAAATATGCTCTATCGAAGTTGAGATAATTGTTAATCCACAGGTCATGTCGAATTTACTTTACTTCTATGGAATGTGTAGTCTGCTGAAAGACTTTTTACTATACCGTTACTTCAGCAAGGTACCTGTTGTGTCCTATTTTGTTTTCTTCATGTCTATTGTTTTTTCCGATCGATCAGATTGATTAAGGAGGTTGCTTTAATTGAATCAGGAGGTTCGTGGCAGCGCAGAAGTTCCAGAATCAGATATAGCTCAAGCATGCAGAAGAGTAAGTGCCTTTTCTCTGTTAGTTAGTTTGCAGAAGTTAGTCAGTTTGATTCTTCTTCTACTTGTTTGTTAGGTTATTGCTTTGCAGATATTAATTTTTCGCTAACTCTTGTATGTGTTTTAAAAAAAATAAAAAATTCAGTTGCTAGATGAAAGGCAGAGCACAAACATTTTGCGGTTTCTTCAAGCTATTGACGGGTAGGAAGCTTGATCTCACTGCATATAAAATATAGATAGCAATGTGTTGCTTTTGAATAGTCACAAAATTAGACCTCGCTAAGCTTGGTTTTGTGAATGAGCAGGAGACCCGATATCACACAAGGATTGAAAAAGCTACAATGTCGAACTCTCATATTTGTTGGGGATAGTTCTCCTTTCCATTCCGATGCTCTCCACATGACGGCTAAGTTGGACAGAAGATTCAGTGCCTTAGTGGAGGTATGCTTTCAGTTTAATGTGAAACGACACACTATTTCCATATAGTGGTATTCCTTTTCAGGCTAAAAGTTATATAGGGTTAGGTCGATTGGGTAAGAAGCTGTTTGTAGTATACCTGAATAAAATTACGTGTGCACGTTCATAAAAAGCTGCAGAAGTATACTGATTGAAGCTATGTGTACTTGTTTAATGCTCTACTATTTTAAATGTTGATGTATTAGTTGGCATTAGGCATTGGATCTTGTGTAGAGTTGTAGATCCTATGTGTAATAGAACTTTGAGTAAATGCTCATTTAATATAGGAATGGTGTTGTTCACGAAAGATATGGGGTTGTGATTGGAATTTGCAGGTACAGGCGTGTGGATCAATGGTGACAGAAGAGCAGCCACATGCAATGCTGATACCAATGGAGTATTTCCTCATGGGATATGGACTATACAGACCAAACCAGCTTAGTGGCAGCCCAAGGAGTCCTCTAAATCCATCTTGTATCGCCCCCGAGCTTCTCTCTCCGGAGAGCATGGGCTTAAAACTGAAACCTATCAAGACCCGGATTGAATCCAAGGTCCCGGGTACACGCCGATAATGCTGGATTCACTTCAATTTAACTTGTGTATATTGGAAGTCCCTATAAGTTTAATTTGTTGTTTTTGGGGCTTGCTGTAATTGGAAGGTGAGAAGGGTAGGTATTATTATACATATATATGAGGTGTAGATAGGAAGGTTGAAATTCTTTAATGGACATAGGGAGGGGATTCATTCATTTGTAGGCAGAGAAAGGACAACATTGAACATGTTCCCACTTTCAGTTGTATTTGTAAACCGGAAAAGAGACGTTTATTTATGAACATGACAAATGGTGAATAAGACAGCAATTGAGCTGGTCGTTATTAATTATTGTAGATTTTAATTTCATAATCATGTATATCCTCCCTACTCCACTTCTGACTTCACACTTGGGCCAAGGCTGAAAATATAAATTACTCCCACCATCTTCTATTGACGTGGCAAAGTTGAAAGTAATCAAGACTTCACCACTCGCGCTTTCTCTTCTATGTTTGTTGTCTCTTTCTTTAAATTAAAATAAATAAAACTAGTGCATCCATTATCGTGTATAAGTATCAAATTTAAATCTTGAAAAATATGGAATAAAAATGTGGCTCACTGCTCTCTCACATGCACAAAAAAATTGCCTTTTTTAGATGTGTATCACAATGAATACAAGGATTCTTAACCTTTTCTTATCATGTTTTGAGTTACGACTCAATCATGCCTTACCTGTATGGCTGTATCTTACTTTGTATAAGTTGTCAAATGAAAAGAAGTTAAGCGCAACAATTTCAATTTACCAACAAAGAAAAAGATATGAATTGACCGAACTTAGATAATCAGAACCAAAAAGAAAGTTGGAACATATTTGTGTTAATAACAAAAGTGTGCATGCTATCCACTCTTTTTAAGCCAGCTATATACCTACGCGGAAGTGCACGATTAGCCATTATTTAAAGATGTCTTTACTTTTTATCCACTGTTTAAGATGTATTTACTTTTTAGTCAGTGCTTAATAATCTTTTACCTGCCCGAACGAAAATACCCCTGTGTTAGACATGGGTGCTGTGTAAATATTAAGGACACGGTGTCCTTAACTTCATGAATGTTGTGTAAAATATTAAGGACATGGTGTTCTTAACTTCATGAATGCTGTGTAAATATTAAGGACAAAGCGTCCTGTATTTGCACTTTCAGTAATTAAACTTTAGGACATCATGTCCTTAACGTCATATGTACGGTGTAAATGTTAAGGACATGGCATCCTTATTTTCATGTGTGCAGTGTAAATGTTAAGGACATAATGTCCTTAACTTGTATTTGCACCTTCCGTTGTTTAACTTTAGGACCTCATGTCCTTAACTTAATATGTACAGTGTAAATATTAAGGAAATGGTGTCCTTAACTTCATGTGTGCAATGTATATGTTAAGGACGTAGTGCCTTAATTTTATGGGTGTTGGTAAATATTAAGGACATAGTGTCCTTAACTTCATGAATGATGTATAAATATTAAGGACAAAATGTCCTGTATTTGCACCTTTCGTTGTTAAACTTTAGGACATCATATCCTTAACTTTATATGATCAGTATAAATGTTAAGGACATGGCGTCTTTAACTTCATGTGTGCACCATGTCCTTAATATTTACACCCATGAAAATTAGTAAATCGAAGACGACATTTATTCTGGTAAGAGAAATACTTATCCAAAGCAATACAGAACCACTAACGAGATTGAGAACATTAACCAATAGAGAGAAACACCAGTAATATGTGAAAGTTAAAATCAAAGGAACTACTTTGCCCAATCCAGCTCTCATTGAAGAAAAGGTAAAAATATCTTTCATATTAATTTTAATAGAATAGTGATTACTTTTGCTCAGCGTTAAAAATACCGGATAAAAAGTAAATACCATATTAAAAAATGGCTATCCCACGCCATTTCTACCTATATCTCTATGAATTTTGTTTTGAGAACTTCTGGGTTGGCACGGAATCTAATTGCCAGATCTGGGCTAACCACAAACTTTATGGGCCATCCAATCGGCCCGAAGTATAAAGTCCGAGTTGCTGCTGCTTCAGAACAACTCAGTGGTTCCCGGCAGCTTACAACCGCTTGTTTGATCGCCGGAAAATCACTGAACATGGCGGGGGCAAAGACCGTGATCATATTCGATTTTGATCGGACAGTAATTGATGATGATAGCGATAGATGGGTCGTGGAGAATATGGGTCTGACCCATTTGTTCAACCAGCTCCGTCCAACTTTACCTTGGAATGCTCTCATGGTTACTGCTTTTCCCTCACTCTAATCTCAATATTACTTTTGCATTTTACTTTGATCAGTCATTTCTCTTTCCCTTGTTTATGTTTTGCTCCCCCTTTTCATGGTTAATTTTGAATTTTCTCTTCTATTTTGAAAGTATGCTGACCAAATGATACGATACAATCAACCTAAACTTTGAAAAAGTAGCACTTTTTTTAAGCTTGGCCAAACAGGCTATATGTGGAAGAAAGCAGGATTTTGTTTTTCTATTTGGGTGAAGCAAGCTGTAAATTGTTAAGGTAGATTTATGAGGTTTTCATTTGGCTAGGTTGGTACTACTATTTTCTATTATAAGTTTTAGTTTTAAACTGTGTAGTGTGACTGGTTTGTAGGATAGGATGATGGAGGAACTACATTCTCAAGGTAAAACAGTTGAACAGATAGCTGAATGTTTGAAGCACGTTCCGTTGCATCCTCAGACAGTTTCAGCAATAGAATCAGCTCATGCTCTTGGGTATGTATTTCTAAATTGTCGTTTTTTATTGTTGTATCGAGACTTCGATGAACTTGTTGCTTTTGCTAATTTTCGGTTGTGGTTATTTCAGATGTGACTTAAAAGTACTTAGTGATGCCAATTTGTTTTACATCGACACTATATTGAAACATCACGGATTATACAGATGTTTCTCGGAGATCATTACAAACCCAACTATGGTAGATGGAGAAGGTAGATTGAGAATCTTCCCTTACCATGATTTGGCCTCATTTCATGGTTGTAATCTATGCCCTCCCAACTTGTGCAAGGTATCCTGACATTAATTCTGTCATGTGGCGCAACTTAACGCAATTAGTGATCCAAATTCTCAGTTTGTAATGTTGTGGTTCCTGTAAATTTATACCGGATGTATTTTAACAGCATCTAGGTCAATCATCAAAACCTTGCAACTGCCAAGCAGAATGCATTTGTTTCACGTTTTGCTTTTTTGAGTTTTACCTTCATAGCAGTTAACAACTTATAGCTGCCATGATCACGATTTGCTATTTTGTTCTTGTCATTGGTACATTATGTTTTTCCTTCAATATTGTTTATTCATTCATGTGTAATCAGTCTTAAAGTTTTGTGCTTGGCCATTAGCATGTGATCCTGTGAACAGAGAAATTTTGTTCTTATCACGTGTATTGATGTTGTAAAACAATTATGCTTCAAGTTCTGATAAAGATTTATGTCATGCATAATTTTTTTCTGCTTGGCTGTATCTCTCTGAGTGATTACATTTGTAGCAGGCTTGATGCTGCAGACATTGTATGCACTTTGATTAGCTGTCTTGAAGGTTAAATTAATAGTGAAAGTGGCTGCTTAATAATACCTTATAGGTTGAATTCAAGTTCATGACTACAAAGCTTTCAGGTGTTTTTGGTTCTGTCTTTTGTTTCCCTACTTTGTTAACAAGGTCTTTTGAGATGCTTCAAAAGTGATTTAATGACACATCTTGATCGTTACTTGTGTTGCGTCCCACAATGTTTTGATGCGACTCTTACCATTTTGACCCAGTAATGCATTGGCTACAAGTAGCAGTTATTTAAAATGTCAGCTTTACTTTTGTGTAGGGTCTTGTTATTGAGCAGATCCAAGCTTCCATGTCTGAGAAAGGGAAATCAAGAGTCATATATCTTGGAGACGGGAGAGGTGATTACTGCCCAACCTTGAAGCTTGATAGAGGAGATCATGTGATGCCAAGGAAGGGCTTTCCGTTGTGGGATCGCTTGCTAAGTAATCCAAGTCTTTTGAAAGCAGATTGTCATGAATGGAGCAATGGGGAAGAACTAGCAAGCATCCTACTTCAGCTTGTTGAAAAAGTCCGCGAGGAATAGAACATAGAAATTTTTGATAAAAAGTCTATTGAAACTGTCAAGGTATATCTCTCTTCTGCACCAATTTCCAAATGAATTCTATTATTGAGGCCAGCCGGTCTGATTGTGCACTCAGGACTCACCGATCATGTTCATAGATTTCTCTCTACTGGTTAAATGCCATATTGTGCTTCAACGTAGCAATTTGGTATCCATTATTTCAGCTTAAGATCGGTTAGGCGACTGCTTTTCGTACACAATATAACAAACCCTATAATAGGTAGTTTTGGTCTATAAGCACTGTGCTTAAAGGCTCAAGTTGGTGTTGGCGCTTCAGACTGGAAGATAAACCATTTAGCTACCTTTCATTTATTTCATCTGCTACTGACTGGCATAATGGTTTACCGAATTTTATTAAATTATCAACATCATATCATAGTTTTCGGTACCAAAGAAGATGCATTATTTGCTTCTCGTGGTGAATGTTGAGCAGCTGCAGCCCACTGCCCACTCTAGCCGCTTTCTTATTCATGTGAACACTTGGCTGCCCGCCGTCAAAAATTTAAAACTCATACTATATGTTTGACCTACCTTTAGTCTCGACTCTCGAATTAAATATATTCAAGTCTATTTTTCCAACCAAACGCTGTTAACTGCTTTAGTTTGGGTAAAAAATGGAATGTTAAAGTGATGGAGAAGAAAAAGGAGTGAATGGAATGCATAAAAGATATAAACCATTGAATTTTACTTAAAACCGTGATCCATTTAATTGAAACTTGGTTAGACTTATTTCCGGAAATAATCTAGTCAAATTCCAGAAATGCAAACTTAAATTAAATTTTATTAAAACCAAAGTAGACCAGAATGCTCTATGACTATCCGAGGGCCCGGCTCTAATCCTTTTAAAATAAATATCTTTCTTTAAAAAATACTAATTGTTATTACATAAGGATCACCAAAAAAGAATGGAGAAATGATGACAGTGAGATTTGAACTCACACCTATTGTGTAAGAGATACTCTTTGCTAAACATTTTAGCTAATGTAACCTTTGTTATTGGACGATGTATTGTAAACAAACGCCATGTTTTGCTCAGGTAAACAATGAGGATAGTATCTACAAAGTACAAACTACTTAAGTTTCACCTTTAATTTTATAATAACACTCTTGCATCAAATTAGTGCTGTCACGTTAAAATTCGCCATCGTTCGGCAACTTATTCATGTCTTGAGCTCCAATGCTCCAATAATTTTGATGATTCTTTTCTTTTTTCAGATATTAAAAAATCTTACTACTAAACTAAAGTTGGATCAAGTTCCAANATATATATATATATATATATATATATATATATATATATATATATATATATATATATATATATATATATATATATATATATATATAAAATCTAAAATCGAACAACATCTTTTTTTTTTCCTCGACACAACGTATATTCTCATCAATAATATAAAAATGCACGGGTGGTTGCTCCTTGAATTCAAGTTTAGTCAACCATGTTTGGCCAAAAAGTAATATATCTGGAAACGTCAATGTACATATTATAAATAGACCCCAACTCTCATTACCCGTCCAAAATTCCCCAAAGATTCTGTCGCCACTAGTTTTCGTAGCTACTACGAAACCTAGAAAGAATCCATTAACGTTTTCGATCTGTAAATTAGAGTGCTGATAGAGAGACCCATTATTTGTGTCCGCCTCTCTCCAATATTTCAGTCAGTTTCTTCGAATGAAACTGAAAAGGAGGAGAGAGTTGTGTTAATGGATGGGGTTTTAGAGGGGATGCCCCTCTTTGCAAAAGAACTAATAGCTGGGGGTGTGGCTGGTGGATTTGCTAAGACTGCTGTTGCCCCTCTTGAGCTTATCAAGATCTTATTTCAGGTGCTTCCTTCTTTCTTATTCTTCTCTTTTTCTGCTTAATTTCTTTATTCCTGCGGGAAGTTCTCAGCTTTTCTCCAGTGGTTTGTTTCCAAAAAAAAATAAAACATTGGCCTTTCTGGTTAATGGCTTAATGGAGCATCACTGAATTTGGTTTGTCAAGATAATGATGCTATCTTGGGTTAATGCACTGACAATGTAGAATGATTAACAAACTTAAGAGAACTAATTACAATGACTGCTATTGACACAAGTGCTAAAGTGTGTAACTGGAAAAAAATGACCTTTCTTTATGCTCTTGATAGAACTCAAAATTTCGTGGAAGATCAAATTCTTACCCTTAAATTTTCTTCTTCATAGACCAGACAAGCTGAATTTCAGAGTTTGGGGCTGTCCGGATCCTTTACAAAGATTGCTAAGACAGAAGGAGCTCTTGGTTTTTTCAGGTGAAGAATCCACAATTACTGCTTTCTGAATTGAGAGAAATATATTTCATCTTAAATTCACATGTTTTTCTGGTGGAACTCTTCTCCAGGGGAAATGGAGCTAGTGTTGTTCGCATTGTGCCTTATGCAGCTTTGCATTTCATGGCCTATGAGGAGTACCGCCGCTGGATTATACAGAGTATTCCTGGAGTTGGGAGAGGTCCAGTTCTAGATCTTGTAGCAGGATCGTTTGCTGGTGGGACTGCTGTACTTTTTACCTATCCACTTGATTTAGTTCGAACTAAATTGGCTTACCAGGTAAGAGGGTACGAGGACATGTTCTTTGGTTTCCTTTTGTTCTCCTTATCATCCGCCTTGCCTCTCTCCTCTCTCTCTGAAAGCTCTATCAGAGCAGAGATTGGCAACTTGATCAAATGTAACTTCCGAACTGGATTCTGTTAGTCAAAAGGAAATTGATCAGTTGAAATCATATTACTGCTCTGTGAGCAATTTTTTGCTTATGATCGTCTAGGTTGTTGGATCCCAGAAGTTGAATGTACAAGGGCTTGCTACAGGTGAACAGTTTTACAAAGGGATACGGGATTGCTTTTCAAAGACATACAAGGAAGCTGGAATAAGAGGGCTGTACCGTGGTGTTGGTATGGAAGTCTTTGCCTTACAATTATACTGATTAGGCCTTTTTTGTCAAGTTTTATGAGTCTAATAACCATGTTGTGTTTGCAGCACCATCACTCTATGGAATCTTCCCATATGCGGGGCTAAAATTTTACTTCTATGAGAAAATGAAAAGCCATGTCCCTCAGGAGCGCAGGAAGTCTATCACAGTAAAACTAGCATGTGGATCTGTTGCAGGACTACTAGGTCAGACTTTTACTTATCCCCTAGATGTCGTGAGACGGCAGATGCAGGTATTATACTGAGACTGCAAAGGCAAACAAGTGTTTTTTGTCATCAACTTGCTGTTGGAATGACAAAGAGGAGACAATATTTCAGGTACAACGACTCTCCGCATCTAGCAGCAGCCATGAAATGAAAGGAACGCTTGATACTCTAGTTATGATTGTACAAAGACATGGATGGAAGCAACTATTTTCTGGGTTGAGCCTCAATTATTTGAAGGTAATGCAATATCTAGTCCTTAAAGTACAGAATTTCTACATGTAAGAATGGAGGGTATGCTGGACATTTTAAGGTATAGAAGTGAAAACAAATGAAACTTATGATTGGTTAAGGTTCAACAGAATGTATAAGAAGGATCTCAGCCTATTTTCCAGGAAAAATGCGAGTTGCTAGACCCAAAAGTGGGTAATATTGTTCATTTCCTATATTTTAATATCTATTACTGGCTCTGATCAATGTGCTTTCTGAAATTAAGGTGGTACCATCCGTGGCAATTGGATTTACTGTTTATGATTTGATGAAATCATACCTGAGAGTACCATCAAGAGATGAAGCTGTTGTAGAAGTTGTTACCAGCCGCAGAAATAGTAAACCATCATCCCTGCACTCTTAACAAAATTTTCTCAGGCTCAGAATTGGACTTCTAAGTTTGTACATCCATTCTTTTAAGAACAACACAAGCATAAATGTTCTTTGAATAAGTAGTTCACTCATCAAGCAATTAGATGAGACTGCTGCTCATTGCATCTATAACTAGGTAGGATCCTTTCTGTATATAGACACAATTACATTGCAAATGTGTGAATGAAGCTTGACTTCTTGTAATTGAAAGCTCTCATCCCATCATGTTATACAACTGGTAACTCTTTTCTTGGACTGCTCCAGTGCTCCATTCCATTGCTCAGTGTCATCATGGAGTGATTTGCAGTTCCTTTAGTTCTACATCAGTATGACCTGAACTAGTCAACAGTAGCATAGCTCTATGTGCTGTGGACTGGCTAAGTGCGAATATCAAACTTCGATAATCCTCAAATCCTTTCTGTAGCAAGTCTCAGTCCATAAAATATTAATAGATGCCATTGTTCAACATTCAATTTGTTGCATGTGCCATTGTTCATCCAGGAGGTCTATTAGACCTTGTTAATAGTAGAAACTGATAAGATGGTTCTAGTCTTCTACATGTAGCCAATAACAAGAACTGGAAAATTCGGGGAAATTTTAATTGTTTTCTATTGCAAAATATTCATATATTAATGTACAATGTGATATCATCCTATCCTATAAACATGATTACAAAGATGCATTGCACCAAGTAAATTTACATGTAAATTCTAGAGTAAAAATGCAGCAATAGCTTCAATCTAGGCTAATGGACTTCACCAATAGTCATTGCAGGAGCATTTACCATCTCTAAAATGATGAAACCGCTTGTTATCTCTGACAATCAACTCTCTCCCAACAATCTTTGACATGATCTTAATTGCATTGTGACAGTCACCACATATCCGTAGGTTTTTGATGATCCTAAGAGTTGTTCTTGCCGGAGTACTAATTAAACCATACGCAATAGCCAATCTCTCACTATGATACATCAGTGCTTGCTCCTTAGCCGCCTCATCAATATCATGAAGCACATACCTTGTGTCTGGTACATAACCTGCATCCCTCATTTGCCCGCTCAAGCCTTTCAATTTCTCATAGGCATCTGCCCTGTGTTGAATTGTGCTCTTGACCTCGTTAACTCTATCCTTACCCTCAAGCATATTAAACTGAGAATGCCTCTTCTGAAATGGTGCAGGGGGCTTATCAGCCATATTTCTGGAAGAACCTAGCCTAATGAGCAGCTCCTCAGCTCGATCTTCAAGTTCGATATCCCCATGAATTCGTGCAAAATTTATTATGGACTGCCATACTTCTTTTGTAGGCTCAATAGGCATGTCTTCAACGAACTCTAGAGCTTCATTTAAATGCCCAGATTTGCCCAAAACATCAATAATCCCCAAGTAATGCTCAATTTTGGGAAGAATGCCATACTCATTCTTCATCAACTCAAAATACACAAAACCTTGTTTGACAGCCCCCTTACTAGCACAAGCCGAAAGAACCGCAGAAAAAGTGTCCCCATTGAGCTCCAACACCCTAAGTTTTCTCATATGCTCAAACAAATGCAAACCACTTTCCCCATCACCACTTTCCGCATACCCACTAATCATCAAGTGCCATAACTCCAACTTCTTTTCACGCATTTTATCAAACAGTTTTCTGGCGTTCCTCATGCTCCCGCTCTTAACGTACATTTCCACCATCCTACCGTTCAATTCAACATTGTTACTCCAGGGGGAACGTATTAAGAGCTCGTGCACCTTCTCCCCAACGTCCAAAGACGCAAGCTTAGTACAGTAGCTCAACAATACCTCAAAAACACGAAAGTCAGCGACAACGCCTTGCGTAATGTACTCGATTACTTCTTCAAACTTACCTTCATTGCACAGAGTCATCAAGTTAACATCATCTGCTGAGGCAGGTCTCACTTTTAAGGGTTTAGCTTCTTTTTGAATGGTAGTAGTGTTTTTTTTGTAAGCTTGCTTGTTGTTCCGGCGAGGTCTTGACTGTGGAGAGTAGCGGCTAGTGTTACGGCCAGAGTGCTGTGTTGGGGAAGCGGTGGTGCTGGGTTCGTGTGGGGCAGCGCAGAGGGGTTGAAAATGGAGTGTAGAAGGTGGAAGACGGAATTTTAGGAGAGTCTTAGGGGAAAAGATGGAGTTGGCCGTTCCGGGGAATGAGGGGAGAGACGCCATTGGAGAGGGGTTTGCCGATTCCCACAGATTATATGAAAATTCAGGACCTAAGAGAAGCTTTGGAACGGCGCCCTCTGATTTAGCACATCTTAAAGTTCCGGTTTTTTCCTGCCCTTTCATCCTCCTTTTTTTATTTAGAGCCATCAGCACCAAAAATTTAGCATTTATCCTTTGAGATAAGGTATAAAAAATGGAACTACTTTGTCGTTAAAAAAATAACAAAATGGAATAATACCGAATAAGTCAAAGGTTTGACATCTTTACGAGAATAAATTATAAAAGAACCAAAGGAAAAGTTTAAGCTTTGATCAAATTTAAATTTTAATTTGGACATGGAATTGGAGGCTACAAGTTATTGGGACTTTAGAATTTCTGGTTTTGGTTAAGTTTATTTTTAGCTTACCAACTCTGAGTATTTTGCGTATGGAAATTTATCATTACACATTTTCTAATAAGTATGAGATTATCAAACAGTGAAATAGTAAATATTCAACCTTAATTATTCATGTCTCAAGACAAAAGTTCACAAAAGGAACCAGAATGAAGTGTTGTGCACTGTATGCTTCTGTTAGATTATACAAGACATCAATCCAGCCTGAGTTTTCATCTCGAAGAATACAAATCAGCAACCTTATGCTGTACTATAAGACCAATTCATCTTCAGAACAGCAAAGCCACACAGCAAACAACCTTTGTAAATATACTAACACTTGTTTGTCAGAAGATTAGACCCAAAATCCAAATTACAACTACATCTCAGTACCAGCGACAACACAACACAGGCGGAGTTAGTCCAAAATCTAAATTGAATAACAAATTTATAGATTTGCTGTTCGCACAGATTCTGGTACCACTCAATATGTTGCATATGGTTGAAATTTGTGTTTACCCTAAAAACGGATAACAATTGAATTTATACTTGGTTTTAAGGATACATGATTTACTTAGCACAAACTAAGAGAAAAAGTGAATTGATACTGAAATTAACTGCAAATATAAATAAAGCAAACCAAATAAAATGTATAGCTTTGATCCTTGAGCTGGGTTGCCCTCGAATCAAATGAATATTTCGCCGGAAAGTATGAACAAAGTAACAGAAATACTAAGAGCTTAAGAGAATAAGAATATATTGCTTCATGCAATGTGTATATAATGATGTTTTACAGATGATTAGACCACCTTTATATAGTAGCGAGTCTTGCTCTTGGTATAAGTCTAAATACAGTAAAAAATCTCATGATTGACTAATTAATCGGCCTCTTCTTGATACGTGCCGGGATTTGCGCCGTGATCTTCGCCCGATTGCGGATATTTTGTCTTTTCGTTATTCGACCCCGTAAGCTTCCCTCGAACTCCAAGTTATTCGGTCTTGATCTTGGTCGATCTCAATCTTGGTCGGTCTCGGTTTTGGCCGGTCTCGATCTTAACCGGTCTCAAGGTCTCGAGCTTGACAACCTAACTCTGCACCATATGAATCGAAGTCGATCCTCGACTTATCATGCTCTAGCCTCGATCAGTCGCACAAAAAAGGGCAAGCCCGATTTTGACCTATACAGATAGTCCCCTCGTTTTTTGAAAAGTAATGACAAGAAACGATTTGAGCCCCGATCTTCACCTCGATACATCATGACGTAGGCAACAGAGGTAGTCGAAACGTCTCGTCGGTATAGTTTCCTAGGCATTTAATGCGTGCCTGTCGACGGTCGGCCACTACCGGATTCGAACCGTCATCTTAAACCTATAAATGCATCTTTCTTCTTTGACCAAACTTTACTTTCAAATCTTCTTTGCCCTAATCTTCAAAACTCCTTTGCCTTCCTCAGAGCTTTGTGTTTGATCTTTTGGCCTGTTCCATCACAAAATACCAAGTGTTTCTTCTCAGTTTTCATTCTTGTTTATTTGTAAAAGTAAAATGGCTAAGACTTCAAAGGTTGTTCCGCACAAGGTAATCGCTTCTTCGTCAAGGGCCGCCGGCAACGGAGCCGTGGCGGAACCTCCCCTAGAGAACTTCGTTCCGACAAAGTGCCCCACTGCTGCCGATTTTAAGGTAGAGAATACACCCTCGGTACCGGGTCGATGCGAACCGATGTCGAGGTACATATGCATAATTACTGGCGATCTCCTCGGCCAAGTTAAAAAGGATTGCAACTGCGTTGACAAGCCCGTAAACCCAAAGGGAATGTCATCCGTCTAACTTTGGAGTCAGTCCAACAGCTAAGGGATGGGGCCAAAGAAGAAGAAGAAGAAGAAGAAGAATCCGGGCTGGTGACCCGTGTGCGAGCTGGCACTAAGATTCAAGGAACTACTGGGCCAGTGGGAGCTGAAATTGGTTTGCCTCGATTTGACGAAATCCCTAAGCTAGAAAGAGCTGAAGGCGCTTCACCTCGAGGTGAGGAGGCTACCGAGGAGGCGGTCGATGCTGGTGTAGAAACCATGCTCGAGGCTTCCCGAGATGAAGGCGGAGAGCCAAAAGATTTACTTGGGGCAATAGAGATCGGAGATTCCCCCTCGTTGCCTTCGTTCTCTAATTCAATGATCAAGGACGCTCAGGCGATGGAGACTTGCCACGGTAAAGGGATCCATGGAGCACAAGACCCTTTCCGTGGCTATTTTGTTGGAGTTGAAGATGTCACCGATCTGGGTGACTTGGATGTACCGAGGAAGGGCTCGGGTGAGGCTTTCTCGAGCTTTAAACTGACCAATCATTTTTTGGCCCCCGGTGTCGATCCTGGGCGTAAGCGATCAATTATCAACTCGGTCCTGGAGGATGCTCGGGTTCTTTCTACCCCCGTAGGGGTGGCTAGATATCTCCGATGCTTGGTCACCGAAGAAGACCAAGCCAAGATGGACGAGGTGGAAGTTGCTTGTTTGTTCAACAAGGCCCAACATGCTCTGAATCGGGTAAGTTCGAGGCCCATTCCATTATCTTTTTAAAACATTGAATTGTAGATAGTTCTAACATTTTCTTCCTTACTTGTAGGCTTCGGTGTTGCATCATGAGGCCTTCCTTCGAATCCGAGAGAAGCGCAAGGCTGAGGAACGGGGCCTCACTGAGAAATGCGATACCTACAAGCTTGTCAGTGAGAAGCTCCAGGCAGATTTGGTGACGGCTCAAGATGAGCATGCTGAGATGGCCGAGCAGGTATTCCGAGTGCTTCATGATAGTGAATATGAGTTGGAGATAACAACTAACGATCTGATTCTGCAGGTTCGACAGAGGTTCGAACATATCAAGGACCTTCAAAGGCAAATAGATGAAGTACAATCCGAGGCTGAAAAGTTCAAGGGGTGTATGGACATCTTAGCTTCAAAAAAGGAGGCCGTCCAAGCAAAGCTGGAGTCAGCCGAGTCTCAGCTTCGGGCTGCAAGGGAGAAGGCCTCGGTACAGGCAAAGAAAATCGATGAGCTTTAGTCCAATTTAGACAACTTGGCCAATGAGCTCGAGGTGGCCAGATCTAAGGCGGCCGCGGCCAACATTAAGGCCCAGGCTAATGCGACCCAATACAAGGTCGATGTTGAAGCCACCCTAGAGCAGGCCAAGAGCATGGTGGATCATGCGAGGTGGCAAGCTCGACGGGAGGCTCTCAAGGGGGCCCGTGATCAAAGCTTCGATATATCTGCTGAAATCGAGATTGCCAGGGCAGAGAAAACAAAGGCTCGGAAGCTGGCCTTTTTTGAGGAAGACTCTAAGAATTTGAGCGAATCTGGCGGTCGAGAAGACTCCGAGGGTGAAGAAGCTTCCTCTGATAAGGACTATGCTGCATAGGCTTTGTAATTTTCACTTTTATGTAGAGGCCGATCGGCTTTTGTAAGGAATTCTTGATCGGGCCATATGACCCTTGTAAAAAGATTTTGATAAATATATGAAACTTTTTCCCTTCCATGGCTTCTGAATCTATTGTCCTTTTTTTTTTTGGTTATTTCATGTAAGGGTTAAAACGCCTTAGCATAAGATTATGAAGTTGTGTTCGAGGGTCCAAGGTTTGGGATGGTAAGGATCGATAAGCATTGCCCTCGACCATTTCTAATCAATGGACCCCGAATGAATATTCAAACTTGAGTTTATGTAACCCTTAAGCTTAATGAACGAGTGAGGACCTACGCAAACTCGAAATAAGGTATCCCTCAAGCTTTCTAGTCGAGTGAGAATGATCTCTCGAACTCGAAGTAAAAGTAGCCTTAAGGCTTTTGTAAATTTTGTATTTGGTCGATGTGGCCTTTGTAAAAAAGATCGTTTATAAGGCTTTTCACCCTTTTTGGCTCTAAAATTTTTCCTTTGTTTTACTACTTGTATTCACAACGGTTGGAATGCCTTATCACAAAACAATAAGGTTGTGTTCGAGGGTTCGAACAAACCTTGTCTTTATTGACCTTCTAGGTTGAGGCGTTATCGAGGTTCGGTATTTACCGAAGTTTTTTCCCGAAAATATCTTAAGTTTAAGATTATGCCAAGGGTAGCCTTTAGAATCGATTGTGAAAGAAATTTTTTCTTTTTCGGAGGCCTATATTTGTTACGGATTTCGGACTTCTCCGAACCGTGTTAAGTGGGCCATAGCCTTTTAGTTCGGGTGTAGCCTAGTGAGCTCGCTTTCCCGAGTTATACAGGCTTGCCTAAGATAACAGTCCCCGAGTGGGTATGGCCGTGGCCTTTAAAATTCGAGGGTTTCCTAAGAGGTCTTATGCCCTCGATGTTCAATAGTTCGATCTGTTCGAGTTTATTTTATGGACGATAGTCCCCGAGTGTTTAGGTGATTATCCGATCTCCGGTTGCAATCGGCCCTTGGGCTCGTTTCCATAACAGATCGAAAGTGTGGGGTTATAAAGTGGAAATTTTCCAAGACATTAAATAGTTGCAAGGAAATTACTTCTCTTTATTCTTGTCAAAAACAATCACACATGCGTAAATGTTTTATGTTAGGGCTTGAGCAATCTATGTGGGCACAATTCGTTTCGACCGTTTGGCCCTTACAATAAATCCTACCTATTGAGACCCTTTCATTTTGAAATAATTTTCTTGCTAGAATAATTCAATATCCGAGGGTAATCCCCCCAATATTCGACGTTGATTGTAGAGAAATATCGTATACTATAAACACAGTCTTTGATACCGATTTGTGATCGGAATTCAATTCTAAGGTAGCACGATCAACTATTTCCTCGTTAAAAACCTTGCCGAAAAACCCATTTGGGACCAAAACGATTTAAGGGAAAAAGAGTGCAATGCATGCTTTCAGACCTAAAAGCTTCGTACCGCTCCTCGTCGATAACCTGCAAGTGTTAGTAAAAAATAGAAAGAATTGAAATGGGGTCGTACCTCAGAAGTAATATCGTTCGAGATGAGTTATGTTCCAATTATTCGTTAGTTGTTCTCCGTCCATCGTTCCGAGCTTATAGGATCCTTTTCTTGTGATTTCGAGAATCTAGTACGACCCTTCCCAGGTCGGACCCAATTTTCCTTCATTTGGATTTCGGGTGTTTAACGGGACCTTCCTCAATACCAAGTCCCCGACATTAAAGTATTGAAGGTTGACCCTTCGATTGTAATACCTCTCGATTCGTTGTTTCTGGGAAGCCAATCGAATAAAGGCAGCTTCATGTCGTTCATATAATAGCTCCAAGCTCATATTCATGGCCTCATCATTTGATTCCTTCGTCGCATATCAAAATATGATGCTCGGCTCCCCAACTTCGACCGGTATTAAATCTTCGACGCCATAAACCAAAGAGAATGGGGTAGCCCCGGTACTAGACTTCGAAGTTGTGTGATACGCCCAAAGGACTTCGGGCAGGACTTCTCTCTATTTTCCTTTGGCATCGGTCAACCTTTTCTTGAGGTTTTGTATTATGGTTTTGTTGGCCGATTCGGCTTGCCCATTTCCACTAAGGTGATAGGTGTTGATAAAATCCTTTTAATCTTGAGGCCTTCGAGATATTTGGTCACCTTGCTGCCGATAAATTGTTTTCATCACATGCAATTTCAGATGGTATTCCGAATCGACATACAATGTGATCCCAAATGAAGTCAATGACTTCTTTATCCCTGACCTTCTGATAGGCCTGTGCTTCAACACACTTAGAGAAATAGTCAGTCATAAATAAAACAAATTGAGCCTTACCTGGTGACGATGGAAGAGGGCCGAGGATGTCCATCCTCCCCTTCATGAACGGCCATGGGGATAAAATCGAATGCAGCAGCTCCCCAGGTTGATGAATCATCGGAGCATGTCTTTGACATTTATCACATTTTTGCACAAACTCCTTCGCATATTTTTCTATATCAATCCAGTAATAGCCAGCTCTGATTACCTTTCGAACCAGTGATTCGGCGCCTGAGTGGTTCCCACATGTGCCTTCGTGGACTTCCCTCAAAACATACTCGGTATCTCCCGGTCCCAGACATATCGCTAGCGGACCGTCGAACATCTTTCTGAGTAAGGTTCCATCTTCGGACAAGCTAAATCGGGCTGCTTTCGTGCACAGGGCTCTCGATTACTTTGGATATGAAGGAAGTTTTCCGTTCTTCAAATACTCGATTTATTTGTCTCCAATCCTAGGTCAAGCTTGTGAATTTTATCATGGCGTGACCTTCTTCGACTACTGACCTCATGAGTTGTACGACAACCCTTGAATTGAGTTCGTTGTCTTTGACTGAGGAGCCTAGATTTGCGAGGCCATCGACTTCGCTATTTTGATCTCGAGGTACATGTTGCAAAGTCCATTCTTTGAACTGATGTAGAGTTACTTGTAGCTTATCCAAGTATCTTTGCATTCGTTCCTCTCAAACTTCAAAGGTTCCGTTAGCCTGATTCACAAAGAGGAGGGAGTCGCATTTGGCTTTGATCACCTCTGCTCCCAAGCCTTTGGCTAGTTTGATACCTACAATCATTGCCTCATATTCGGCCTTGTTGTTAGTCAATTTTACTGTTCTAATAGATTGTCTAACCACGTTACCTGTGGGTGGTTTCAGCACGATACCGAGTTTGGACCCCTTCAAGTTCGAAGCACCATCTGCAAAAGAGGGTCCAGATCCCCGAATATGTACCCGAGTTGACTAATAATTCTCTTTCAACCTCGGGAACTAGGGCTGGCGTGAAGTCAGCCACGAAGTCTGCCAAGATTTGAGGCTTGATGGTAGTTTGGGGTCGATACTCAATATCGTACCCGCTGAGTTCTACGGCCCATTTGGCCAATCGCCCCGAAAGCTTGGGTTTATGCAAAATATTTCGAAGAGGATAAGTTGTTACAACACATATGACATGACATTGAAAGTATGGTTTAAGTTTCCTAGAGGCGCTTATCAAAGCGAGCGCTAACTTTTCTAGATGAGGATATCTAGTTTCGGCTTCACCTAGGGTCCGACTAACATAATAGATAAGGAATTCTGTACCTTGTTCTTCTCGGACTAGGACCCCACTTAACGCTATCTTCAATACTTCCATATATAAGTAAAGTTGTTCGTCTGCCCTCGGCGTGTGAAGCAACGACGGGATGGACAAGTATTGCTTAAGTTCCTCCAAAGCTTGTTGACATTCTGGGGTCCATGAGAAGTTGTTCCTTTTTTTCAGTAATGAGAAGAATCGATGACTTCTGTCGGACGATCTCGAGATGAATCGACCTAGGGCTGCAATGTCCCCGGTTAGCCTTTGTACAGCCTTTACATTATCCACTACCGCGATATCCTCGATTGCTTTGATCTTATCGGGGTTGATCTCAATCTCCCGATTCGACACCATGAATCCGAGAAACTTGTCGGACCCGACCTCGAATGCACATTTCTCTGTGTTGAGCTTCATGTTGTATTTCTTCAATATATTGAAAGTTTCCTGCAAATGCTTCAAATGGTCCTCTTCTCGTAGGGACTTAACTAGCATGTCATCAATATAAACTTACATATATTTCCCTATTTGTTCTTCGAACATTCGGTTTACTAGGTGTTGATAGGTTGCACCAGCATTTTTTAGTCCGAATGGCATTACATTATAACAGTAGGTACCATACTTATTGATGAACGAAGTTTTTTTCTGGTCTTCCGGGTTTATTTGTATTTGGTTATACCGTGAATAGGCGTCGAGAAAACTGAGGATCTCATGGCCGGCCGTGGCATCAATCATGTGATCGATGTTAGGCAAAGGAAAAGAATCCTTGGGGCATGCTTTATTTAGGTCTTTGTAGTATACACACATCCTAAGCTTGTTTCCTTTTTTAGGGACTACTACTACATTCGCTAACCATTTGGGATTTTTACTTTCCGGATAGACCCTATTTTGAGAAGTTTGGTTACCTCGTCTTTGATGAAAGTGTGTTTGACCTCGGACTGATGCCTCATTTTTCGTTTCATCGGGTGAAACTTCGGGTCCAAGGTCAGTTTATGAGTAGTGATCTTCGGTGGGATCCCTGTCATATCGAGACTGGACCAGGCAAAACAATCCATATTAGCTATAAGAAATTGAATAAGTTTTTTCCTGAGCTCGGGAGTTAACTCCGTGCCTAGGTATATCTTTCCATCGGGCAGATGCTCGATCAATATGATTTGTTCCAGCTCTTCGACAGTTGATTTTGTCGCGTCAGAATCATTGGGGATTATGAAGTATCAAGGTACCCTATAGTCATCATCCTCGTAAGTCCCTTACTCATCGGATGGGTCGAGGCCGGTGTCTGTGGTTGCTATTTAATCTCCTGCTTTCCCTTCGAACTTGACCCTTTCGTTGATGAGAGCGCCGATATCGGTATCATTTCATCGATGGCAAACATTTCATTGGCGACGGGCTGCTCCCCGTATACTGTTTTGACTCCCTGTGGCGTTGGGAACTTTAGAACCTGGTGAAGGGTCGAAGGCACTTCCCTCATGTTATGGATCCACGGTCTCCCGAATAGGGCATTATACCTTATACCACCCTCGATCATATGGAACTTCGTTTCTTGGATGGTCCCAGCCATGTTTACTAGCAAAGTTATTTTGCCTTTGGTGGTTTCACATGCCATATTGAAGCCGTTTAGAACTCGGGCCGCGGGTACAACCTGATCTTGTAGGCTGAGCTGTTCCACGACCCTTGATCGAATTATGTTGGCCGAGCTACCTCGATCAATCAAAACACATTTAACTTGAGTCTTATTCATAAGTACAGATATTACCAGTGCATCATTGTGGGGTTGTTCGATCCCTTCTTCATCCTCGTCATTGAAAGACAAGGTTCCTTCCGGTACGTAATCCCGAGTTCGCTTCTCTCTTGTGATCGACACCTTGGTGCATTTTAATACTGGTCCTTGAGGAGTATCGACCCCTCCAATGATTATATGAATCACATGCAGTGTTTCTTCTTCCTCGTTCTGTCTACTGGAATCTCTGTTTTTGAAGTGATTCTTGGCCCGATCGCTTAATAATTCCCGAAGGTGCCCCTGGTTGAACAATCGGGCTACTTCCTCCCTTAGCTGCCTGCAATCTTCTGTTTTATGGCCATGGGTGCCATGATACTGGCATATTTGGTTGGGATTTCTCTGGGCCGGATCGGTCTGCAGAGGTCGAGCCATCTAGTATCCTTGATACGTCCGATGGCTGATACAATGGCGGAACATCTACGTTGAAGTTATATTCCGACAATCGTGGCGCTTCTTTGGGCCCGACATCCCTTTTGAAACCACCCTTGCTCATGGGTTCCCGTAAACTTTGACCTTGAATTTCTCCTCTCATTTTGTGCAAATTTTCGCCTAGATCCGTTGCCTCTACGGTCTCCGTTATACGGTTGATATCGATATCTATTCGACCTTGGTTCTCGATCGATATCCCTATTGATTCTATCCACGGGCCTGTTAAGATAAACGGACCCGGAAGAAGTCCCCAGATGATCATCCTCGACCCTAATCTTCGACTGATACCGATTATGTACATTGGCCCAAGTGACAGTTGGATTCTCGATCAAGTTTTGCTTCAACTCTTGTGAAGCTATAGAACTCCGAACGTTGAGGCCTTGAGTGAACGCTTGAACATCCCAATCATCGGTGACCGACGGCAAATCCATTCGTTCCGTTTGGAATCGAGATACGAATTCCCTGAGCATCTCGTTGTCCTTCTGCCATACCTTGGAAAGGTCTGACTTTCTTGTTGCAACCTTAATGGCTCCGGCGCGTGCCTTTACAAGAGAATTTGAAAGCATAGCAAACGAATCAGTAGAATTAGGCGGTAAATTATGATACCATATCATAGCACCCTTCGATAGATTCTCACCGAATTTCTTTAGCAAAACGAATTCGATCTCGTCATCTTCCAAGTCATTTCCTTTGATGGCACACGTGTATGAGGTGACGTGTTCGTTTGGATCAGTCGTCCCGTTATACTCAGGAATCTCGGGCATACGGAACTTCTTCGGGATTGGCTTCGGAGCCTCACGTTGGGGGGGGGGGGGGGGAAGGTTTTTGTACAAACTTTTTTGAATCTAGTCCTTTTAATATCGGTGTTGCCCCCGGGATTCGGTCGACCCTGGAGTTATATGTTTCCACCTTCTTACTGTTTTCCTCGATCTTCTTTTCCCCGGTCTCGATTCGCTTTGTCAACTCTTTGAGCTTTTTTATAATAGCGGGATTGGTCTCTGATTCCTTCTCATTCGATTTTCTCGAAGCTGATTCAACCCTGTGTACTTCTTGGGATGGCTCGAGTTCGACCCTGCTCGGCGTGTGGTTCTGATTTTGGAGCTGAGCTATTGCTGCCTGCTGGGCTTGCAACATTTCGAAGATTACCCGCAGGCTGATCCCGCCATATTCACTGCCATGTGCATTCTGAGGTGCTGATCGGGTACCCCCACGAACATTGCTTTTGGGATCGACGGCCATATTTCCATTGATGGCTACATGTGAACTGACGTCGATTGGGTCTACAGCTGGAACTCCATCGAGGCCAGCAGGGGGTACAACGTTTCCTGGTGCAATGTTCTCATTCTCGCCGTGGTGGCTGAGATCATTGTCAATGTGTTGAGGTGCTGACTGAGAGTTTGACATTTTTTATTCCTGTAATCAAAGACGCTTCAAAGAACAAGCGTAAAAAGTGTGTGTTACGAAAATTGTACCAGGCAATCACTATTATCCTTAGCCCCACGGTGGGCGCCACCTAAAAACGGATAACAATTGAATTTATACTGTGGTTTTAAGGATACGTGATTTACTTAGCACAAACTAAGAGAAAACGTGAATTGATAATGAAATTAATTGCAAATATAAAACCAAATAAAATGTATAGCTTTGATACTTGAGCTGGGTTGCCCTTGAATCAAATGAATATTTCGCCATAAAGTATGAACAAAGTAACATAAATATTGAGAGCTTAAGAGAATAAGAATATATTTGCTTTATGTAATGTGTATATGATAATGTTTTACAAATGATCGGACACCCTTTATATAGCAGGGGAGTCCTGCTCTTGGTATAAGTCTAAATACAGTAAGAAATCTCATGATTGGCTAATTAATCGGCCTCTTCTTGATACGTGCCGGGATTTGCGCCGTGATCTTCGCCCGATTGCGGATATTTCGTCTTTCAGTTATTCGACCACGTAAGCTTCCCTCGAACTCCAACTTATTCGGTCTTGACCTTGGTCGATCTCAATCTTTGTCGGTCTCGATTTTGGTCGGTCTCGATCTTAACCGGTCTCAGGGTCTCGAGCTTGACAACCTAATTTTGCACCATATGAACCGAAGCCGATCCTCGACTTTCATGCTCCAGCCTCGATCAGTCGCACAAAAAAGGGCAAGCCCGATTTTGACCTACAATTTAAAAAATCTGAACACATGCCTTACAGGAGGTTGCACCTTTGGGTGTGGTGACCTTTTACTATAGATAGAACGACTTTATGAATAATTCTCTTCGATGAAACTACATTATGCATGTCGTGGAGGGCTTATTTCAGCTCTTTATGACTTTGTGCTGCCAACATCTTTTAGTACCTTCTTCCGAAGGTTTCCGTCTGAAGGTTTCCGTCTGCAAAAAGAACCATTACGTAATGTTGCTCCACAAGTTGGAGAACGGCTAACTGATGGAATGTCTACATTCTAATGCTTTTTCCCACTGCTACTTTTGGCAGCTGGACCTGCAAATACGCTTGGTATTTCTGAACCTAATTGCTTAGAAATGGGCTCTTTAACCCTCATACCCTTGTGTTCTTCACACCGTTTTCTTCCTGCTACAGGTTGCCTGGTGCAGAAACTACCATCAGTTAAATGAACTCCACATATGACATTGTGGTTCTGGTTGATAAGAGGACAGCTGGAGAAATCTTGAGGGTGCTGTGTATCAGCCCTACGGGATAACATCTGATGACAATCATTACTAGAATAAGTCCTGTATTCCAGTATAGACTGGCCATTTTTGTCTGTCACTGGCTGAGAAATGCAGCCTCGATTTCTCCTTCCCTTGTGCTCCAAGCATCTTTTGTTTCTCTGGAATGGTTTTCTTGCACAAGGAGCACCACCATCCAAGATAAAACCACAAATTGGAGCATTTTCCTCGCCTCTACTTGCGCAAGGTCTTGTGCTCTCATTTATCACAGATGAATTTCCTTCTGCAATCAACTTGGAATTTACACCATTTACCTTCATTCCCTTGTGCTTAGCACATCGTATATTTCCCGTTATTGGAGGCCTCATACAAACAGATCCATGACCCAAAGCTACACCACAAATAGTATTTGGATCACCATTTACACCGGAACTTAGTGAAACTATTCTTGGCTTTGATCGACCAAATTTGAAGATTTGGGGAAGGAAATAAGTGCTTTTGAAGCTATCATGAAAATCAGATCCGTTCTCCAACAAAAGGGGCTTGCAAGGTTTGATTCTGACACCTTTTTGTTTCTCAAGGGACAATTGAAGCTTCCTGACAAAAGCAGGAAGACGAGTTGCTCTTGAAATGCCATCAAGTTTCTGGAGAACATCATTGTGGCGACGTACGCCATTACTGCCTTTATTCCAAGCATAGTCAAATCTGTCGAGCAGCTGGGATTCAGTTTTCTCAGCGTCTTTGTTGTCATTCATCTGTTAAATATTAGGAAACATTACCAAAATCCATTAGTAACTAAGGTATTTTTTGGTATACGTCAATAGAGCATGTAATTACTTTCAATCTTTAACATGCTTAACTAAGCAAACAAATGGCTGGCAGACAGCTCACGATGATTCTTCAAAGAATGAACAAAAGTGAAATGCTGAAAGCAAAAACTCAACTTGGTCTATTTGTGTTGTGGTCTAGAGCTTAATAAGATAACCTCATAATAGTAATTTCCCAAAAGATTACAGAGAAAAACTAGGAGAGCTTTAATCTGAATGCCAAATAGACTGACAACATGCAACTTCTAGTTGAATTTTCCCAAGGAAAGGTAAGCGCAGCATTAAAATATCTACCTTCACATTAATTCCTCAAAACAAACAAAAGAAACTATCTTCACTTGTTATTTGAATGAATGAGCGAGCAACAAATTATGCATTTCGATATCTTGAGGAGGAAATTACAAATTAACAACATTTGCAAGTGGCTTAAAGTTGTAGATAGGAGAAACATGTACTTACAGGTGCCCACCTATAAACGATAGAGAAGCCTCTTGAGAATGCTTCTGTAAACAATCCTGCTCTCTTTGAAGCAGATACATTTACTTGGTCGTGCAGTGCACTATTGGAGCAGCCATTCTCTAAATGAGCGCCTTCACGGCCATACCGCTGTAGCCTAGTCCTAACATTGTCAGATTTTCCAACATATACAGGAACAATATAATCAGGGTCAAGTCTGCTAGCCTCTCGCCCAGCTTGGTGTCGTGTCACAGCTATTCCCAGCTCATAAACTCCAGAGCACGAAGTGCAGTTTGGCAGGTTCTGAGTCCTATATTTCTCTGCTCCTTCCTTCCTCAATAAATAATCCGTCCAATCATTAGGCCCAATTAGAATCTGGCAATAAATACTCGCAATGAATAAGAATGAGCCAATCAGAAGAACTAGAGTTAAGTTGCTAATATACCTTCCTACAATTGGTTTTCTTCTCATATTGGAGAAAAGATTTGAGCTTTATCACATATTCTCCGACAATATAGATTCTTTTTTTAAAATTATTTTTGGTACATTGGAGAAAACGCAAATTTCTTCATTTATCTTCTGTGATGACTTATCTGCCCGATTGGTTGTATTTTTAACAGCAAATTCTGTGATGAATTTGACTTATCTGGCCAAATGGTTGTCATTCTTAACATCAAATTCTTAACTACAGCTCTACTAAATTACCTAATCAGCAAAAACTGCAGCACTACTCCAATCCAAACAACTAGAGACAGCTCTAGATCTGAATTTAAGTCTGAAAGCTAGCGAACGTGCAATTATCGGAACAAAAAGTGGAGAAGTTTTGATCGAACCTTCCAATCGGAGAAAGCAGAGTCATGTTTTGTACGCTTACAGTCTTCTCTTTTCAGCCGAACGGTGATGGATCTGTGAGTATCTCCCATTGAGCAAGCTAGCTAGCCTTTGCTCCGAGTTGTACATAGGACCGTTGCCTCCAGCTTTATTTGAAAGTGCAGCCCCGTGCCGTGATTATCCATTCACCGGATATGGCCTTCTTAGGACCCTCGGTCAATAAAATAATTAATTAATATCAATAACTCAAGTTAGGAAGTAATTAATTCTAAAGTTCTATCAATAATAAGGTTTCCAACCTCACAAATTTATTCTGATTTCCTAATCAGATAATGTAAAATCCCACTTCAAGAGTGAGCCAGCCAAGTGTATTCCCATTCCAATCAAAGAAGGAAATAACTAAAAAAAGGAAAGAAATATGATAAAATAAGAAAATAAAGAGTCAACAACAACAACAACAATAAAGAGTCAACAACAACAACATCGACCCAGGAAAATTCCACAAGTGAGGTCTAGAGAGGGTAGTGTGTAGGCAGACCTTATTAATGAGCTATGTAATAGTCATGACCCAGGTTAACTTAACTGTAGTTAGGACTTCTTGTAACTGTAGTTAGTTATTAGTAGTTACCTGTAATTAGTAGTTAATGGTTAGTTAACTACAGTTAGTGATTAGGCGGTTATATTAGGTACTACTGTAGCTTGTACAGTACAATTCATTCTGGCAGAGCTATGAGAAAAGCTTCTTTCTCTCTTCTCTATTTCTTCTCTCTGTAAGAGAGATTATCATTCTTAGATCCACAAAATTGACATGGTATCAGAGCCTATAGACGATTAAATCTAAAGGTTTTCACTGAGAATTGTTGAGAACAAGAGATTCGTCGTTTGTTTCTCAAATTCTTAGCCGGAAACGTCAATTGCTCGCCGAAATTCTAAACAGTCATGGCCGGAGACGAAGCTACCAGTCGTACAGAGGAAGTAACGAATCAATCGACAGTGGTGATAGATCATAATCATCCACTGTATTTACATCCATCGGACACACCAGGAGCATTGTCACTTGGTTTTCAGCTGCAAGGAATGGAAAATTACACGATCTGGAGCCAAGCTATGGAAGTTTCGTTACTAACACGGAGCAAATTAGGGTTTATCGATGGTTCAGTGACGCGTGACACTTATGGAGACACTCATGCAAATCTATGGGATCGCTGCAATGCTATTGTGAAATCGTGGATAATGCACAATGTGAGTCGCGATTTGCTGAGTGGAGTATTATTCCGGTCAAGTGCACATGCAATTTGGTCGGATCTTAAGGAACGATTTGATAAGGTTAATGCATCGCGAATGTACTACTTGCACAGGGAGATTTTTTCATTAACACAAGGTATATCTTCTGTTTCAGTTTACTACTCGAAATTGAAGGATTTATGGGATGAATATGACTCGATTATGCCTCCCCCTGTTTGCTGTGATAAGTCGAAGAAGTTCATTGAACGACAGGAGTATCAATGTTTATGACAATTTTTAATGGGATTAAATGATAGCTATAGTCAAGCTTGTAGTCAAATCATAATGAAATCTAAAATTCCAATTTTCAATCAAGCCTATGCTATGATCCTTCAGGACGAAAGTCAAAAACTAGTAGCAGGTGGTGGTTATAGTGCTGAGTCCATTGATCCTACAGCCCTATTCAGCTCTAATCTTGGTCAAAAACAAAGGAGGAACTTCAATGTTGAATGTGACTTCTGTCATTTAAAAGGTCATACTAAGGAGGAATGTTACAAGCTGATGAAATGTGATTACTACAATAAGAAGGGACATTTGAGGGCCAATTGTTATAAACTGATAGGGTATCCTGCAGATTTTAAGCCTCAGAAACGAGCTAATATGGTTGGAAGTTCAAATAATCAACCAATTCCATCTTCATCAGTCATGATGACACAAGAGCAACATTTGGGACCTATGCAGGGATTCACTTCTGAACAACAAAGCTTAGGGCCTATGCAAATGTTCACTCCTGAGCAATATGGACAGATTCTAAGTCTGCTAAACAAGGCATCAATCTCTGAATCATCTGTCAGTGCACACATGGAAGGTAATGTTTCTTATGAACCAAATACTGATGAGAAATGGATAGTAGACACTGGAGCTACAAATCATATGGTTGGTAATGAACAGCTTCTGCTTGATAAATTGTTAGTAGGTAATGCAGAAAATGTACAGCTCCTTACTGGAGAGTCTACTAAGGTGTCACATGTTGGTAGTTGTCAATTAGATGGAGGTGATACTATTAACAATGTCTTGTGTGTACCAGCTTTCAAGTTTAATCTTTTGTCTGTGTCTCAACTGACAAAAGCTTTAAACTGTTGTGCTGCATTCTTTCCAAATTTCTGCATATTTCAGGATCTCTTCACTGNGTCCGATGTGCTTACCACTCAGGAGCTGAGGGGCATGATACAGAAAACTGTTGGACGTTGAAAAGAGTTGTGGAAGACTTGATAGAGCAAGGAAAGATAGTGCTAAAGGACGAGGAGGTCCCAAATGTGACCAACAATCTTTTGCCAGCCTACAATAATGGACCTATGATTAGAATGATCTGCGAAGATAAAGAGATCGATCCGGCATTAAAGGCTATCATTGCTATCGCTGATGCGGAAAGAAAGCCAAAGGTGGCCCCGAAGCAAGAGAAAGGGGAAAAGAAGAGCAAAATCACCAAGACAGAACCAGAAAAGAAAGCTGATTTGAAAAAAGGAACACAGATGTACGTACCCAAGCAAGCCTATNAGATGGATTTGGATTTTCTATTACATCTTAAGTCTGATGTTATTACAGTACTGAAGAATTTCATTGTTATGGTAAAAACTCAGTTTGGTAGAAGGATCAAATGCTTTAGGTCAGACAATGGTTCTGAATTCTTTAACCATAATTGTGCAACTCTGTTTAAAATGTATGGAATTATACATCAAAGTTCCTGTCCACACACTCCTCAACAAAATGGAGTGGTGGAAAGGAGACATAGACATGTTCTAGAAACTGCAAGGGCCATCAGATTTCAGGGGCACTTGCCAGTGAGGTTTTGGGGTGATTGTGTGGATGCAGCTGTGTATATAATAAATAGAGTTCCCTCCACAGTACTAGGGAACAAGTCACCTTTTGAGTTGTTTTATGGGAGACAGCCTTCATTGTCACATATGAGAACCATAGGGTGTTTGTGTTTTGTGTGAGCATGCGATTTTTGCCTCGTTTAATTACTCCTATAAAATTTATTAGAATTAGGATTTTTCTTTATTACTTGAATTTTTAGAAATTAATTGCGTGATTTCGTGTTTTGCTTTTGTGTGCATTTTTAGTTGTCAAAAAAATGAAAGAAAAATTATAAAATAGCATAATAAGCATTTAGGATCCAATTCTAGCATTTTTATTAGTAAATTGATATTGCGAAAAATAAAGAAATACCAAAAATGTATCTTTTGCTTTTTTTATTTTTGTTTCAGAAAAATAATAAATAGACAAAAATCAAAGAAGAGCAACTAAGAAGATAATGGGTCTTCATGGATTACCTAATTTTGGGCCAAATCCGGTCGAAATGGCCCAAGACCCCTTCCAAATCGTTCCCCAGTCCAGTCCACAAAGCCACCCGGTCCACCCTTTTTTTTTTTAAAATCGAAACGACGTCGTTTCTTTTCCATCAATCTGGGCCGTCGAGGATCTTTGATCCTACGGCTCGGAACTAACGGTCTCTAGATATAAAACTGTCTAAATCCCTACCCCCTACCCCCTTCTCCGTCTCTCTCATTACCCCACACTCAAACCCTAACCCTCACCGTCTTCCGCCTCAAACCGCCGCCGGAAATCGCCCACGGCGGCGGTGAAACTCCAACAGTCCCCAAACTTACACCCCCACACCATCTCGACCCCTTCATTCCAAATCCAACCCTGTTTTCCTTCAAATCCCAATCAAAACCCCCAAATCCTCGAAACCCTAGGCGCCGCCACCAACGTGCACGGCGGCGCCGCCTCCAAATAACCTCAAAATAACATCCTTGAATCCTGTTATCCTCCTCATGCAAAAACCCCAATCCATCCCTGTCGAATCATCATCAAGCGGCTCGAATATCAAATCTAGGGTCACCCCTTTGGAGTCAAGGTTTAAATTAACCCATGCAACGGCCTCCTAGCATTCGTGAATATCAGGGCGTATAGTGAGTTCTCTTTCTTCTTTTCTTCTGTTTATTTTTTTTTTCTTTTCTTTCTTTCTGTTCCTTCTTGATTTTTCTTCTTTTTCTATTTTTAGTGGTCGAGTTTCTGTCCTTCTCCTTTGTGTTTTCAGTCCGAATTGATAATTGTGATAAATTTGTTGTTCAGGCATGAATACTGTGTCAAATCATGTTGGTTTTTTTTTTATATTTTATAAACTTAGGGCTTTGGTTTAATTAGACTGCGAGAATGGTTAAAAGTAGTAAATGTTCTTCCTGGTTTTTCGATTAGTTTAAAATTTTGCTTGATCTCTGTTTCATGTTGATTCTGTTGGGTTTAATTTTTTGATTCATGATTAAATTTGTTCTCATTGGGTTTAATTGTTGTCTTGATCCTGTTTTGTGATAATTGAACCTTGCTTTGATAAGCTTTAGTGTTATTAGCTAGTTAATTAGATTAGATTTCTGTTAATTGTTCTTTGAATTATTTTTGTTAGTGTAATTAGAATTGTTTTCCAGCCTTGTTAGTTTATTTTGATTGATAGGATTTCTGTTAGTTTTAGGTGATTGGATATAGCTGATCAGTACATATTTTAATTAGGGTTAATTTTGGTCAAAGTAATAGAGCTGGGTTAATTGATATAAAGTGGGTAATTTCAGGGGAATCCAGGGGTAATCTAGGTATTTAGAAATGGATAGGAATGCTGTAGTTTAAGCTAGAATCTTCTAGGACCTTCTAAAATAGGGCCTTAGTTCTAATTTCAGAAACTTAATGCAGTAACTTGAGAAAGAAGTCAGAAAAGAAGGGATTATTTGGTTAAAACTGAAAATAAAAAAGGGACTAGGGGTGTAAAGCTGAAAATCTGAGAGGACCCTCAAGTTTGCCTATAAAAGACAGTCCTCATGCCTTCTTTCAGAGGGTTTTTAGAATCCGAAAAGTTTCCCAAAATTTCCAGCCTCCAAAATTCCCCCGAAAACACTTTCTGCAAGTTTTGAAGCTCTGAAATTTGAATTTCAAATTCAAAAAGCCAAGTTTGAAATTTAGAGTTAGAAAGTCCTTTTAGATCTTAAATCTTCAGAAAACTCCCAAAAAATACTGTTTTATTAAAGCTTTTCCTGAGAATAGTTTCAAACTCCAGTCATTAGCTCAATTTTCTAGCTTAAATAAGATGAAAATGGCATGTGTTTGGGTTGCTGAAGCTTAAGAAGTATCCTGGGTGCAAGTTCGAGTCTCTTTTGGTTCAATCAAGCTTATTTTGGTCATCTATTGGGTGTTTTAATTCTGTAGTTCATTCCTGGGTTTTGTGAAGCTGTGTTGATTCTAAAATTGTCCTTGTTGTTGTTGTTTAACATTGCTGATTGATCACTACTGCTGCTGACTCCATCTCCTTCTTTTGTGTTTAAATTTCCAGGTACACCTCTTGTAGATCTCGAACATTGAAATTGAAATAAAATGCTACTCGTTGCCCCTTGCCTGATGTCATTACTATTTTAGCTAAATCATAACTCTATTAGGATTATACTGTATGACTGTATTAGAATTCAGCTTGTAAATGTTTATGCTGGACTTAATGAGGATGGTTTGTATAACTTGGACTGAAGTGGACTGTTTTCGATATTGTTTAAACATTTTTGAATTAGTTGTAAGCCATTTTCCTAATGACTCGAATGCTGTATGTAGAAGTTAGACTTAGATTGGTCCATCTCTAGGTTTTCGTTGGGCTGTGTACAAAAATATGAGTCTGTTTCAAGAGCTATGATTCAAACAATGAGTCTTAGTTCACCAAAGCTCCAAATGCATATTTTGACCTTATTAATGTTTGTAATCAACTTTTATATTAGACATTAGTAAAAATCAATGTTGCTTTTAGTTTTAATAATCAACTGAGCATATGGAACTTCAGTATGTAATTTGAATAGGCATGTTAGTTTTGGAACCAGGAAATCTGCACTTATACACTAGGTTTGAGCGAACTTAACAGTCCAATTTAATTGATAATCACTCTAGTTTAATCGTTTCTCCTTACAATTGTTCGTATTGGTTTGTAGTTCAGTAATTCCACGTGAACGAAAAATAGATGTTGTTGTTGATATGTGAAATGGTGCCCCAGTACTTCTCAATTAGATTTTCCCGTTTCATGCCTCATGTATAACGGTATTAAGTCCATATTCCATCCCCCTTGAATTTAATATTGAAACCATCGCAAGTAGTAGGCCAAGTAGCAGGCCCAGTGGTGCTGCTTCAAGTCTGTTAATATGGAGGCTGAAATTATGCCTGGAGCCCAGTTTATTGCTTTTATATTGGGCAATTGTAATGAAATAAAATTGAACTATAAATTTGGGCCTTCGAGTTAGGTAGCGAATTTGAATTAAAAGGTTTTACCCTTTTGTTTGAATTCGGACTTCAATTTGAGGCCCGAATTTTGTAATGCTAATTAACTAGGCCTTTTTAGAGACATATTCAATAGAAAAATAATAGTTTATTTTAGGTTGGCCTTTAAAAAATAAAACGAGGTGCGCTACGCCAAATGAAACCTATAAATTGCGTGGCCCTCTTTAACTGCTTATATTAAAATACATAAAATTCGGGACGTGCCGTTTAGCGAATTTCACGGCCTCTCGCAAAGATAGTAACACGTTAGTCGCTTTAGGCGCGTTTTTTAATAATTTTATCTTCCTAAATATGGGGTGTGCATTTCATGCAACCCAAATCCAAATCCCAAAACGTTGAATAAAAATGTGCCGAGGATCCGGGTGCATTTCATGTGACGTGATCCAAAGACATATTTTTTAAACGACGTTCATTTTCTCTAAATATTTAATTAAAAGCGGTACATAATCTTTAAAATTGCACTATAGGATGTCATGTATAAAAAAATCAGATTTTAGCCATCTATAATAATTTAAGCGACCGTGCTAGAACCACGGGATCCGGGGGTGCCTAACACCTTCCCTCGGGTCAACAGAATTCCTTATTCAGAATTTCTGGTTCGCAGACTCCAATTGGGAAGTCGAAATTTTCCTCGATTTGGGATTCAAGTTAAACCGGTGACTTGGGACACCAAAAGCCAATCCTTCCCAAGTGACGACTCTAAAAATGAATAAATAATCCCATTTCGAATAATGTCACTTTAAATGGAAAAACTCCCTTATACATTATCCTTCGGGGTAGGTGTGTAAAAAAGGAGGTGTGACAGCTTTGGCGATTCCACTGGGGATACGAACCAGAATTCCGATTCAGGGTTCAAGAATTCGAGCTTAGTATAATTGTTATATTTGGCTTTATCTGATTTTCCTACATGTTCTATGCTATATGTGCTAACTGTTTTACCGCTTTGATATTTGGTGACTTGTATATATAAACTGTTATGAATCCCTTCCTCTCTCTAAGTCTTCTACATCATGGAGAAGGGTGCACTTCGTGTAGCTTCTCTTCTGTTTAGAGTCTTTTCCCATTTAGAACGAGGTTTGGATAAGTTGCTAAGCCGGTGGAGCTTCTGTATCCCCGGTACGCGGCCTCCCCCTCGGCTCGAGTTGTCCGCTCGAGTAAGCCAGGTCTAGACCAATAAACCTAGGGTTTAAACCTAGAAGAACAAAACCCCATGCCGGATCCCTAGTAGGAACGTTTCTTTGTATCATGTGCATTTGACTTAGGGGACTCGACACAGGGGTTGGGTCCGTCTAGGACAGGTGACCTGAATTGAAAAGACCATCCTGATGCATCTTACGTGCTACTTGTGCATTTATTTGCTCGGCTTTGCATGTTGACCGGTTTGTATATAATGAGAGAAAATTGAGAAAAATAGCAGTGTTAGGACTAGGTGAAGGTAACCATTTGTTTTGAAAAACCAATGCCCAAATAGTATCGAAATGCTGCCGGATTTTCGGAAAAAAAATGAAAAAAGAGGAAAACATTTGAAAAGAGGAAAAGATTTTCAAAAAAAATATTTGGTTTTGTCCGATCTAACAGAACTACGCTGGTTTGATTCTCACCGGATGTGAGATACGTAGGCAACCCTCATCGGGTCCAACCTCCCTTTTGCAAAATACCCAAAAAATGTCAAAATTTTAATTTTTCTTCATAAATAAGTCGGGTGATGCTATTCTTGTTTAAAATAAGCTAAATGTCCCCAAAAGGGTGCCGGAAGGCTGTTTTTGCAAGAACAGCCACTCTGAGTCATTTTTATGGTTTGCAGGCATAGTAATACAACTCTTGTTTGAGTTTAAGGACGTATTCGCTTGGTCATATGACGACATGCCAGGACTGAGTGTTGATCTAGTGGTGCATAAATTGCCAATTTACCCTGATTGTCCTCCAGTTCAGCAAAAGCAAAGAAAGTTTAAGACTGGTATCAGTGATAAGATCAAAGAAGAAATCACAAAATAATTGAAAGCAGGGGTAATCCGAGTGGTCCGGTATACCACATGGTTGGCCAACGTAGTTCCAGTGCCAAAGAAAGACGGGAAAACCCGGGTGTGTGTGGACTACAGAGATTTGAATAAGGCAAGTCCCAAAGACAACTTTCCTTTGCCCAACATCCACATCCTTGTTGATAACTGCGCCAAACATGAGATACAGTCCTTCGTGGATTGTTACGCAGGATATCACCAAGTGTTGATGGATGAAGAAGACGTAGAGAAGACAGCCTTCACTACACCCTGGGGTACCTACTGTTATCGGGTGATGCCATTCGGTTTGAAGAATGCCGGAGCGACCTATATGAGAGCCATGACTGTTATCTTCCACGATATGATGCATCAAGAGATAGAAGTATATGTGGACGACGTGATCATTAAGTCCAGAACCCAGGACGATCATGTTCGAGACTTGAGGAAATTCTTCGAGCGGTTGCACAAGTATGATTTGAAACTGAATCCGGCCAAGTGTGCATTCGAAGTCCCGTCAGGAAAGCTCTTGGGTTTTATAGTCAGCAGGAGAGGCATCGAGTTAGATCCAACAAAGATAAAGTCTATTCGAGATCTACCCCCTCCGAGAACTAAGAAAGATGTGATGAGCTTATTGGGCAGGTTAAACTATATCAGTCGGTTCATTGCTCAACTGACTACCACATGTGAGCCCATATCAAACTATTGAAGAAGGATGCAGCAATTAAATGGACAGCTGAATGTCAAGAAGCCTTCGACAAGATCAAGGAATATCTGTCAAATCCTCCAGTCTTGGTCCCTCCGGAGCCAGGGAGACCTCTCTTCTTGTATTTGACAGTCTTAGAAAATTCTTTCAGCTGTGTCCTCGGGCAACATGATATAACCGGGAAGAAAGAGCAGGCAATTTATTATTTGAGCAAGAAGTTCACCAGTTATGAAGCTAAATATACTCTGTTGGAGAGGACCTGCTGTGCCTTGACATGGGTTGCTCAAAAGCTGAGACATTATCTTCAAGCTCACACTACTTACCTCATAACTAGGTTGGATCCTTTGAAGTATATATTCCAAAAACCGATGCCCACCGGGAGGTTAGCAAAATGGCAAATCCTGCTCACTAAATTTGATATAGTTTATGTCACTCGCACGGCGATGAAGGCCCAGGCGTTGGCAGATCACTTGGCTAAAAACCCGGTTGACGAGGAATACCAACCGTTGAGCACTTACTTCCCAGATGAGAAGGTAAATTCAATAGAAGCAATTTTTGAGGACACTCGTGCTTGGAAAATGTTCTTTGACGGAGCAGTAAACGCTAGAGGCGTAGAAATTGGGGCGATTCTGATCTCGCCCACTGGTCAGCATTACCCGGCTACAGCCAGGCTTCGGTTCTTCTGCACAAACAATATTGTTGAGTATGAAGCTTGCATCATGGGCATGAATATGACGATTGACCAAGATGTTGAAGAGTTATTGATCATGGTGGATTCTTATTTGATTATCCGGCAAGCCCAAGGAAAGTGGGAGACCCGAGATGTTAAGCTTATCCCCTATAGACAACATGTGAAGGATCTCGGCAAGCGATTCAAGTCGATAGAATTCAGGTACATCCCTCGGTGTCACAATGAACTAGCCGACGCACTCGCCACTCTAGCTTCAATGTTGCCTTACCCAGGCAATGCCCATATTGATCCTTTAGAGATTCAGATCAAAGAAAGACATGGTTATTGTAACACGGTTGAGGCTGAACCTAGCACTCAGCCATGGCATCATGATATCAAAAGATTTTTGAAAACACAAGAATACCCCGAGCAAGCCACCAGAGATCTAAAGAGAACCATCAGACGGCATGCGAGTGGTTTCTTCTTAAGCGGTGATGTCTTGTACAAGAGAACCCCGGACCTCAATTTGCTAAGATGTGTTGATGCTGAGGAAGCCGGAAGAATCATGCATGAAGTACACGCAGGGGTGTGCGGACCTCATATGAATGGTTATGTGTTGGCAAAGAAAATCTTGCGAGCGGGGTATTACTGGATAACCATGGAGAAAGACTGTTTCAGTTTTGTTCGAAAATGCCATCAATGCCAGGTGCACGGTGATTTAATTCATGCACCTCCAACAGAGCTTCATCCGATGTCAGCACCTTGTCCGTTTGTTGCCTGGGGTATGGATGTCATTGGGCCAATCGAGCCGAAAGCTTCAAATGGGCATAGATTCATATTGGTTGCAACCGATTACTTCACAAAATGGGTTGAGGCCATCACTCTTAAGTCAGTTACTAAGAAAGCTGTGGTAGACTTCGTGAACTCCAATCTCATTTGCCGCTTTGTCATTCCTGCAACTATCATTACCAACAATGCTGCAAACTTGAACATTCGTCTAATGGGAGAGGTATGCGAATAGTTCAAGATAACACATAGAAACTCTACTCCTTATCCGCCGAAAGCCAATGGTGCCGTTGAAGCAGCAAATAAGAACATCAAGAAGATTTTGAGAAAGATGATTCAAAGCTCCAGGCAATGGCATGAAAAGCTGCCTTTTGCATTACTTGGATACCGCACCACAGTACGCACATCGATCGGAGCCACCCCATACTTATTGGTCTATGGAACTGAAGCTGTCATACCTGCAGAAGTAGAAATCCCTTCGCTTCGCATAATTGTTGAGGCGGAAATTGAAGACAGTGAGTGGGTTAAGACCCGGCTGGAGCAGTTGTCATTAATTGATGAAAAACGAATGGCCGCAGTTTGCCACGGGCAGTTGTACCAACAAAGAATGGCTCCCGCTTATAACAAGAAAGTTCGTCCCAAGAATTTCGAAGTGGGACAACTTGCGCTGAGATGCATTCTCCCTCATCACCAGGAAGCAAAAGGTAAGTTTTCTCCTAATTGGAAGGGTCCATACATAATCCGGAAGATATTGCCAAGAGGAGCACTGTATCTGGGAGACATCGAAAGAAATGATCCTGAAACAGCAGTCAATGCAGATGCAGTGAAAAGGTACTATGTCTAGGCCTCCTAGGTTGATGGCTTTTGCGTAATTGAGATGACGAAGGCTTTCCTTCCCGCTACCCCAGACACTATCAATCCTTCGTAAACCCTTTGAGCCGGTTACGCTTCTTTGGCTACCCTCTTTGGAACCCAAAAGTACAAAAGGAAAAGAAAAGAAACAAAAAAAAAGGGGGGGGGGGAGAAAAGAAAAGAAAAGAAAAAGAAAAGCAAAAGAAAAAGAAAAGAAAAACAAAACAAAAACAAAAACAAAAACAAAAACAAAAGTTATTTCCCTGAACTACGTTTGACTTGATTCCGAAAGGATACGTAGGCAGCCTCTCCCTGAGGTTCAGTCACACCAAAACAAAAATCCCAATTTCCCCAAAAGTTGAAACTGGGGCAGATGATATGATGGTTCGGCTATGAATCCACCGAAACGGTTCCAAAGTTGTAGTTCCGCCCAAAATCCTTTTTACCCGAAGACCTTGTTTAAGTCCTTCTGATCAATTGGCAAAGGCGGGGAAGTGAAAAACGTCATTGTTGGAATCTGATGCAATGCAAATTGAGAGAAATAAAATGAGAGAGTCTTATCGGTGAAAACCTTCGGGCACCATAAGGCGACGGTGAGTAGAGAAACTGAAAATGAGAGAGTCCGCTTAGTGAAAACTTGCAAAGAGCACTATCGCGCGACGGTGAGAAGAGAAATGAGAGAGGTCAATTGGCGAAAACCCGCAAAGGGCGCTATCGGCCGAAAAGAAGACATCTCACCACTAAAAGAGTCCTGGAAAGGTTTCCTGGTTTTGAAATGCGGATCAATGGGTTCAGGAGAGGCCGGAAAGTTTATGTGGGTCAGGCATCCAGTCCAAGAAGCATGTCATGTCCATTTAAAGTCAGCACGCACCCCCAGATAAGTCCTTCTTTTCCCCGAAAGGGACGCCTCTTTTTAAACTCATATGCTTGCCTTTGGTATACTTCTTCTTTGAATCCCTTTCGGTTAACTCTGATTCCGAGACTATTACAAAGAAAAGGTGGCAGGAGTGCTTTTTACAGGGCTCCGCCTGGCAAGAGTCAAAGAAAATACCCAGCCTCAGCGAGTGCGTCAGTCCAATCCCGATTGACTATGGTGGTTGATGCTTTCAAAGTAAAGATATTTGAAAAGAAAGAAAGTCAAAGACAAAGGTCCTAAGGGCAGAATAAAGTGAAAAGGCCAGAGCCCACACGGGCGAGTCATCATGAAATCCTAAAAGTTGAATCCTGTCGGTTTAAAAAGAGATCCACCCTCAAAGCCAGCAGGCAGCAAAGTTCGCAACGGAAAAAGCAATTAGGATGATCAAGGCCACAAAACCAACCACTGTTTCAAACTAACAAATTGTTCTTTGTTGAAAACAGGTTTAATTCAAAGCAACCATGCAAGAAGCAGGTGCAATCCAAAAAGAAATGCGCAAGCGCTGAAACAGCTTTGCAACAGGGAATCGACCAAAAGGAAGTCCCTCCCCAAATTCTTTCATGAGTTTTGCTAAATAAAAGAGAAAGTAAAAAGAAGAAGAAAAGAGGAAAAAGAAGAAAAGAAATGGAAATGAAAATCCCAAAAGAAAATCAAATCATGGTAGCATAGGACCCCATTCCTTAAATATCCCGACATAACCCGAGGATCCCCCTGGCATAACCCAAGGGGCCTTTTTCTTTCCAAATCCCGGCATAACCCGAGGATCTCCCTGGCATAACCCAAGGAGCTTTTTTCTTTCCAAATCCTGGCATAACCCCAGGATCCCCCTGGCATAACCCAAGGGGCTTTTTCTTTCCAAATCCCGGCATAACACGAGGATCTCCCTGGCATAACCCAAGGAGCATTTTTCTTTCCAAATCCCGGCATAACCCGTGGATCCCCCTGGCATAACCCAAGGGGCCTTTTTTCTTTCTTTCCAAATCCCGGCATAACCCGAGGATCTCCCTGGAATAACCCAAGGAGCCTCTTTCTTTCCGTCCCGGCATAACCTGAGGACCCTTTTTCTTTTCCGGCATAACCCGGTCATTTCCCAGCATAACCTGGATTCATTCACAAGGATACACAATCCTGATTTGCTCGCTTAGATATGTGTCACAACTAACTCACGAAATTTTCCTAGTGAAAAATGGGGCAGAAAAATTTCGTTCGTTTGTTTGTTTTGGTGTCTTAAGCAGGTTTGACATCGAGGAACAGGGGTTCGAGATGACCTACGGAATGAGTCGCAATCCAGAATAAAAAAAAGAAGAAAAGAACAAAAAGAAATGAACTCGGATGTTGAAAGCAAACCAAGGTGCGAATTGCTCAAAATTTGATTGAAGTCACAAGCTCCGCCAATCTCGCTTTAACCCAATGCTGCGGAAAGGAACAACACCTACAACTTACGAGCATCAAGATTCAGATCGGAGTCCACAGCAAAATCAGCTAAGACTCAAGATCTAGCTTCAAGAGATTTACAGATAGGAATCTTGTAACTCATAGTTGATAGGCATAGCTAGCTTAGCTTTGATTTTCCTTTTGGTGTAATAAGGAGGTCAGCAAGCAGTAGCAGCAGCAACAGCAGTGAAATCACAGCTCCTGGTAGTCCCAGCTACCAAACCTTCTAGAACTACACTGACCTGATTCCTTTATAGCCAAGGATATGTAGGCAACCTTTGAAGCAGGGTTCGGTCAGACAGTTTTCAAAAATGCTTCTCATGGAATGCCAAGCAGACAAAAATCTCTCATGACTGCTCATTTATCTTTGCCCGAAAACCCTTCGTGTCTCCGAGCAAAGAGGGGCAGCTGTGAGCATGTGATTCTTGCCTCGTTTAATTACTCCTATAAAATTCATTAGAATTAGGATTTTTTTTTATTACTTGAATTTTTAGAAATTAATTGCGTGATTTCGTGTTTTGCTTTTGTGTGCATTTTTAGTTGTCATAAAAATGAAAGAAAAATTACAAAATAGCATAATAAGCATTTAGGATCCAATTCTAGCATTTTTATTAGTAAATTGATATTGCGAAAAATAAAGAAATAACAAAAATGTTTCTTTTGCTTTTTTTATTTTTGTTTCAGAAAAATAATAAATAGACAAAAATCAAAGAAGAGCAACTAAGAAGATAATGGGTCTTCATGGATTACCCAATTTTGGGCAAAATCCGGTCGAAATGGCCCAAGACCCCTTCCAAATCGTTCCCCAGTCCAGTCCACAAAGCCACCCGGTCCACCCTTTTTTTTTAAATCGAAACGACGTCGTTTCTTTTCCATCAATCTGGGTTGTCGAGGATCTTTGATCCTACGGCTCGGAACTAACGGTCTCTAGATATAAAACTGTCTAAATCCCTACCCCCAACCCCCTTCTCCGTCTCTCTCATTACCTCACACTCAAACCCTAACCCTCACCGTCTTCCGCCTCAAACCGCCGCCAAAATCGCCCACGGCGGCGGTGAAACTCCAACAGTCCCCAAACTTACACCCCCACACCATCTCGACCCCTTCATTCCAAATCCAACCCTGTTTTCCTTCAAATCCCAATCAAAACCCCCAAATCCTCGAAACCCTAGGCGCCGCCACCATCGTGCACGGCGGCGCCGCCTCCAAATAACCTCAAAATAACATCCTTGAATCCTGTTATCCTCCTCATGCCAAAACCCCAATCCATCCCTGTAGAATCATCATCAAGCGGCTCGAATATCAAATCTAGGGTCACCCCTTTGGAGTCAAGGTTTAAATTAACCCATGCAATGGCCTCCTAGCATTCGTGAATATCAGGGCATATAGTGAGTTCTCTTTCTTCTTTTCTTTTGTTTAATTTTTTTTCTTTTCTTTCTTTCTGTTCCTTCTTGATTTTTCTTCTTTTTCTATTTTTAGTGGTCGAGTTTCTGTCCTTCTCCTTTGTGTTTTCAGTCCGAATTGATAATTGTGATAAATTTGTTGTTCAGGCATGAATACTGTGTCAAATCATGTTGGTTTTTTTTTTATATTTTATAAACTTAGGGCTTTGGTTTAATTAGACTGCGAGAATGGTTAAAAGTAGTAAATGTTCTTCCTGGTTTTTCGATTAGTTTAAAATTTTGCTTGATCTCTGTTTCATGTTGATTCTGTTGGGTTTAATTTTTTGATTCATGATTAAATTTGTTCTCATTGGGTTTAATTGTTGTCTTGATCCTGTTTTGTGATAATTGAACCTTGCTTTGATAAGCTTTAGTGTTATTAGCTAGTTAATTAGATTAGATTTCTGTTAATTGTTCTTTGAATTATTTTTGTTAGTGTAATTAGAATTGTTTTCCAGCCTTGTTAGTTTATTTTGATTGATAGGATTTCTGTTAGTTTTAGGTGATTGGATATAGCTGATCAATACATATTTTAATTAGGGTTAATTTTGGTCAAAGTAATAGAGCTGGGTTAATTGATATAAAGTGGGTAATTTCAGGGGAGTCCAGGGGTAATCTAGGTATTTAGAAATGGATAGGAATGTGTAGTTTAAGCTAGAATCTTCTAGGACCTTCTAAAATAGGGCCTTAGTTCTAATTTCAGAAACTTAATGCAGTAACTTGAGAAAGAAGTCAGAAAAGAAGGGATTATTTGGTTAAAACTGAAAATAAAAAAGGGACTAGGGGTGTAAAGCTGAAAATCTGAGAGGACCCTCAAGTTTGCCTATAAAAGACAGTCCTCATGCCTTCTTTCAGAGGGTTTTCAGAATCCGAAAAGTTTCCCAAAATTTCCAGCCTCCAAAATTCCCCAGAAAACACTTTCTGCAAGTTTCGAAGCTCTGAAATTTGAATTTCAAATTCAAAAAGCCAAGTCTGAAATTTAGAGTTAGAAAGTCCTTTTAGATCTTAAATCTTCAGAAAACTCCCAAAAAATACTGTTTTATTAAAGCTTTTCCTGAGAATAGTTTCAAACTCCAGTCATTAGCTCAATTTTCTAGCTTAAATAAGATGAAAATGGCATGTGTTTGGGTTGCTGAAGCTTAAGAAGTATCCTGGGTGCAAGTTCGAGTCTCTTTTGGTTCAATCAAGCTTATTTTGGTCATCTATTGGGTGATTTAATTTTGTAGTTCATTCCTGGGTTTTGTGAAGCTGTCTTGATTCTAAAATTGTCCCTGTTGCTGTTGTTTAACATTGCTGATTGATCACTACTGCTGCTGACTCCATCTCCTTCTTTTGTGTTTAAATTTTCAGGTACACCTCTTGTAGATCTCGAACATTGAAATTGAAATAAAATGCTACTCGTTGCCCCCTGCCTGATGTCATTACTATTTTAGCTAAATCATAACTCTATTAGGATTATACTGTATGACTGTATTGGAAATCAGCTTGTAAATGTTTATGCTGGACTTAATTAGGATGATTTGTATAACTTGGACTGAACTGGACTGTTTTCGATATTGTTTAAACATTTTTGAATTAGTTGTAAGCCATTTTCCTAATGACTCGAATGTTGTATGTAGAAGTTAGACTTAGATTGGTCCATCTCCAGGTTTTCGTTGGGCTGTGTACAAAAATATGAGTCTGTTTCAAGAGCTATGATTCAAACAATGAGTCTATAGTTCACCAAAGCTCCAAATGCAGATTTTGACCTTATCAATGTTTGTAATCAGCTTTTATATTAGACATTAGTAAAAATCAATGTTGCTTTTAGTTTTAATAATCAACTGAGCATATGGAACTTCAGTATGTAATTTGAATAGGCATGTTAGTTTTGGACCCAGGAACTCTGCACTTATACACTAGGTTTGAGCGAACTTAACAGTCCAATTTAATTGATAATCACTCTAGTTTAATCGTTTCTCCTTACAATTGTTCGTATTGGTTTGTAGTTCAGTAATTCCACGTGAACGAAAAATAGATGTTGCTGTTGATATGTGAAATGGTGCCCCAGTACTTCTCACTTAGATTTTCCAGTTTCATGCCTCATGTATAACGTTATTAAGTCCATATTCCAGCCCGCTTGAATTTAATATTGAAACCATCGCAAGTAGTAGGCCAAGTAGCAGGCCCAGTGGTGCTGCTTCAAGTCTGTTAATATGGAGGCTGAAATTATGCCTGGAGCCCAGTTTATTGCTTTTATATTGGGCGATGGTAATGAAATAAAATTGAACTATAAATTTGGTCCTTCGAGTTAGGTAGCGAATTCGAATTAAAAGGTTTTACCCTTTTGTTTGAATTCGGACTTCAATTTGAGGCCCGAATTTTGTAATGCTAATTAACTAGGCCTTTTTAGAGACAAATTCAATAGAAAAATAATAGTTTGTTTTAGGTTGGCCTTTAAAAAATAAAACGAGGTGCGCTACGCCAAATGAAACCTATAAATTGCGTGGCCCTCTTTAACTGCTTATATTAAAATACTTAGAATTCGGGACGTGCCGTTTAGCGAATTTCACGGCCTCTCGCAAAGATAGTAACACGTTAGTCGCTTTAGGCGCGTTTTTTAATAATTTTATCTTCCTAAATATGGGTGTGCATTTCAAGCAACCCAAATCCAAATCCCAAAACGTTGAATAAAAATGTGTCGAGGATCTGGGTGCATTTCATGTGACGTGATCCAAAAACATGTTTTTTAAACGACGTTCATTTTCTCTAAAAATTTAATTAAAAGCGGTACATAATCTTTAAAATTGCACTATAGGATGTCATATATAAAAAATCAGATTTTAGCCATCTATAATAATTTAAGCGACCGTGCTAGAACCACGGGATCCGGGGGTGCCTAACACCTTCCCTCGGGTCAACAGAATTCCTTATTCAGAATTTCTGCTTCGTAGACTCCAATTGGAAAGTCGAAATTTTCCTCGATTTGGGATTCAAGTTAAACCAGTGACTTGGGACACCAAAAGCCAATCCTTCCCAAGTGGCGACTCTAAAAATGAATAAATAATCCCATTTCGAATGATGTCACTTTAAATGAAAAAAATCCCTTATACATTATCCTTCGGGGTAGGTGTGTAAAAAAGGAGGTGTGACATTTTGCAGTAAGGTTACCAAGGGGTGACAAATTTGCACCCAGGTCCATAAGGTCATTGTTTCTGGGATATGGAAGCACACAAAAGGGATATAGGTTGTATGATATTGAACACAAGACATTTTTTGTCAGTAGAGATGTGATATTTGTCAGTAGAGATGTGATATTTCATGAAGATGTGTATCCATTTCAAGGTCTTGCTCAAGACTCTTCTCTCTTTATAGATGAATTTCAGAGGGTTGATCTTTCTCTTGATCGGCCTCCCATTGTCTTACCTTCTACTATCAGGGACAGGGATAACCCAGACTCATCTGCACCTCTTACACCTGCAGAATCTGTTCCTAGAAGTACTCATTCATCATTGGATTCCCATTCTCTACCACATATAGAGGAATCAGCTACTGCACAGCATGAGGAACACATTAATAATACTGGTGAATTAAGGAGATCGGGAAGAACTTCAAAGCCTCCTATTTGGCTTAAGGATTATGTTGGGCCAATACAGAAGTCTAACCCTTCTCATGCAGCACATTGTCAGTATCATATTGGTGACTTTATTCAGTACACAGGATTGTCTACTTCATATCAAGCTTACATCACTCAATTGTCTTCTGAAGTTGAACCAAGTTCTTATTATGAGGCGGCCAAGGATATAAAGTGGATTGAAGCTACGAAAGCAGAAATTCAAGCACCGGAGGACAACAAAACATGGGAGGTAGTGTTATTGCCTCCAAACAAAGTACAATTGGGTGTACAAGATCAAGTACACATCCAATGGGGAAGTTGAGAGGTATAAGGCTAGATTAGTAGCTAAGGGGTATAGTCAAAAGGAGGGACTAGACTATCAAGAAACCTTTTCACCTGTTGTGAAAATGGTTACTGTTAGGTCTGTTGTATCCATAGCAGCTTCAAGTGGTTGGACACTATATCAAATGGATGTTTACAATGCTTTTTTGCAAGGGGATTTGGAAGAGGAGGTATACATGACCTTACCTCAAGGTTTTTCTTCTGAACAAGGAAAGACACAGGTATGTAGATTGCTCGAGTCACTCTATGGGCTTAAGCAAGCTTCAAGACAATGGAACATTAAACTCACCACAGCACTACTTAATTCAGAATTCAAACAAAGTCATTTTGATTATTCTTTGTTTACTAAGAAACAAGATTCTCATATTTTTATTGTTTTGGTCTATGTTGATGACCTCTTAATTACTGGGGATGATGCTGATCTTATTTCAACTACTAAACAAAGTTTGCATCAGAATTTCAAAATCAAAGACCTTGGAGATTTGAGATACTTTTTGGGGATTGCGTTTGCTAGGAACAAAGAAGGGATCCTACTGCACCAGAGGAAGTATGCACTTGAAATCATCTCAGATGTTGGTCTGGCAGGATCCAAGCCAGTTCATGCTCCTATTGAGCTCAATCAGAAGCTCACCACAGTGACTTATGATGATCATTTAGGCCTCAAGGATGACAGCCTGCTTGAGGATCTTGGTGCTTATCAAAGACTGATAGGCAGGCTACTTTACTTGACAATTACAAGGCCTGACATCTCCTTTGTTGTGCAGTCTTTGAGTCAGTTCATGCAAGCCCCCAAACATTCTCACATGAAAGCTGCTTTGAGGGTAGTTAGATACATCAAGCAGAGTCCAGGTCCTGGGATTCTCATGTCAGCTGCAACATCTACTCATTTGACAGTTTACTGTGATGCTGATTGGGTTGAATGTCCTAATACAAGGAGATCAGTCACTGGCTATTTAGTGCAGTTTGGTAATTCTCTCATCTCATGGAAGTCCAAGAAGCAGAGTACCATTTCCAGAAGTTCTGTTGAGGCAGAATATCGAAGTTTGGCTTCCACAATAGTTGAGATTGTTTGGCTCGTTGGTTTATTTGCTGAGTTGGGAGTCACTCTCGAACTCCCAGTTCCCCTTCATTGCGACAGTAAATCAGCTATACAGATTGCTGCTAATCCTGTGTTCCATGAACGGACAAAGCACATTGACATTGATTGCCACTTCATTCGTGAGAAGGTTCATCTGGGCTTAGTTCAAACAGTCTACTTGAAGTATGCTGATCAACCTGCTGACATCTTAACCAAAGGCTTGAGTAGTATTCAACATTCTCACTTGCTATCCAAGCTAGGCCTCAAGAACATCTTCATTAGTCCTAGCTTGAGGGTGGGTAATGAGCTATGTAATAGTCATGACCCAGGTTAACTTAACTGTAGTTAGGACTTCTTGTAATTGTAGTTAGTTATTAGTAGTTACCTGTAATTAGTAGTTAATGGTTAGTTAACTACAGTTAGTGATTAGGAGGTTATATTAGGTACTACTGTAGCTTGTACAGTACAATTCATTCTGGCAGAGCTATGAGAAAAGCTTCTTTCTCTCTTCTCTATTTCTTCTCTCTGTAAGAGAGATTATCATTCTCAGATCCACAAAATTGACACTTATTTCTACCCCATCGGGTAGAGAGGCTATTTCCGATAGACCCTCAGTTCAAGAATACGAAAAGAGACAATATATCAGTATTATCAACAAAAAAACCGTAGAAATAATAACACCATCACAAGAACCAGTAAATAGATGGACAGCAAAAATAATAACCAGTAAATAAGGACCGACACTATGAAAATGGAAGAGTAGCGTGAACACAACATTGACCACTAGCAGTCTAAGAGTAAATCATATCAACCTAGCCTCACACTGGTACGAGTTATAAATATGCTCAACTACCTCCTAACCTACAATCTTAATGCTCGACCTCCACAGCTTCCTATCGAGGTCCATGTCTGAAGCCTCGCCATATCCCGTCTGATCACCTCTCCCCAATACTTCTTAGGCCGCCCTCTACCTCTCCTTGTACCCACCAATGCCAACCGCTCGCACCTCCTTACTAGGGCATCCGGGCTTCTCCTCTGTACGTGCCCGAACAATCTGAGCCTCGCTTTCCGCATCTTGTCATCCATGGGAGCCATGCCCCCCTTCTCCCGAATATCTTCAATCCTAATCTTATCCATCCTAGTGTGCCCGCACATCCACCTCAACATCCTCATTTCTGCTACTATCATCTTCTGGATATGTGAGTTCTTAACTGGCCAACACTCATCCCCATTCAACATGGCCAGTCTAACAACCGCTCTATAAAACTTACCTTTGAGCAGCGGTGGAACTTTCTTATCACACAGGACTCCAAATACTAACCTCCATTTCATCCACCCCACCCCTATACGATGTGTGACATCTTCGTCGCTCTCCCCATCCCCCTGTATATTTGACCCGAGGTACTTGAAACTGCCTCTCTTGGAAATGACCTGCGATCCAAGCCTCACGTCCATGCCCGCTTCCCTCGGCTCGGCACTGAATTTGCACTCGAGATATTCCGTCTTCGTCCTACTCAACTTGAAACCCTTAGACTCAAGGGCCTGTCTCCAAACCTCTAACCTCTCGGTAACGCCACACCGCGTCTCGTCAATTAGAACTATGTCATCAGCGAACAACATACACCATGGCACCTCTCCTTGAATATGGTGTGTCATCACCAGGGAAAATAAGAATGGCCTGAGCGTAGATCCTTTGTGTAACCCCATAACAACTGAAAAATGCTCAGAGTCGCCTCCCACTGTCCTAACCCGAGTCTTAGCTCCACCATACATGTCCTTAATCGCCCTAATGTAAGCAACCGGCACACTTTTAGCCTCTAGGCATCTCCAAAGAACCTCTCTAGGAACCTTGTCATATGCTTTCTCCAGATCAATAAACACCATGTGTAGATCCTTTTTTCTATCTCTGTACTGTTCTACCAACCTCCTAATAAGGTGGATAGCTTCCGTAGTAGAACAACCCAGCATGAACACGAACTGGTTGTCTGATACAGACACTGTCCTCCTCACCCTCGCTTCTACCACGCCCTCTCCTAAACTTTCATGGTATGGCTCAGTAATTTGATACCCCTATAGTAGTTGCAACTCTGTAAGTCACCTTTGATCTTATACAACGGAACCACCGTACTCCACCTCCACTCATCCGGCATCCTCTTCGTCCTGAAAATGACATTAAATAACCCAATTAGCCACTCCAAACCTGCTCTACCCACATACCTCCAAAATTCTACCGGAATCTCGTCAGGCCCGATAGTTCTACCACTTTTCATCTTATGCATAGCCCCATAACTTCCTCAACCTTGATGCGCCTATACTATCCAATATCGCAGCGAGTCTCGGAATGCCCAAGAGTCGTAGAAGGAAAATAATACTATGAAAAATAGATAAAAGCCTACCAAGAAAAGCAAACAAAATATTACGTACTACTACTAATAAAGTCCTATTTTTTAAAGGCTCAATACATATTTTACCCACTCCTACCCCATCTAGTAATAAAATTTTGCTTTCCTCTTACCTTCCTCAATTTGCTTTTACCTGCCTCTTTAGTTTGCTCATTTTTTTCTATCAAGTATATGTCACTGCACTAATAATATATTGTTATACATATTAGTAATTTAAAAAAATAATACTTAAAGTTACAATTACACCTCCAATTACCAAAATTCTCTATCTTGTCTATCATCATTGGGAGTCACAAAATCACTCTTTCTAATCTTATTTCTAGAACTAGAGAAAAGTTCTAAATTCCTTCTTTAAGCCTCTGCCGCTTCTAAATTCTAATGCAATTGACATCAAGAGTCGGTGAGTTCTTTTCATTATACGGTGTCTTTCTTAGAAGATTATAGAGAGGAATATATTCGCTACACTAGGTGGCATTTGACTTAGGTTTATGAACACTAAGGACTCATCTGGTACGAGGGATAAGGGATAATTAATTTCAAAATTAAATTTGAGTTGAGTTTATCTCATGTTTGGTTGAGATACAATCGTGATAACTAATTCTGAGATTAGTTATTCTGGGATCGTAGTATTTTTTATCCTCATGAGAGGGTGAAATAATTAATCCCGAAATAGCTAATCATGGGATAACTTATGTCCCAACCAAATGACCCCTACGATTTTATCAAAGTTTTGGGGATTAATTATTATATATAGAGGATCCACAGCAACCACTCCCTCCGGTCCACAATAAGTGACCAATTTGCCTTTTTATTTTGGTCCAAAATTAGTGTCCATTTATATAATCAAGAAAAAATTTAAATTTTTTTTTCAAATTACTCTTATGTACGTATCCCTAAAAAGTCTTTTACTCCTTACATTAAATTATGCTGCAACATTTAATTAAGGATAGTTTAGTCACACTAACTAATTTTATCTAAAATTTAGTATTTCCTTAATGGGTGTACCCAAGGCAAATTTGTCACTTATTGTGGACCGGATAGAGTAACTGATAAGTATGAATAGATCCGAGATGCTCAAAATTAAAGTGGTATCAATGTAAACACACCTTTTTCCCCTTTATGGATGAATAATTCCCAAAAAGTTAATCCACCATTTACAGCTTTACTAAAGTTGCGATAACTTTTCATAGAAAAAGGAAAGAAAAGAAAAAGTTAGCCATGGTTTTCATGCACTGCTTTTCCACTTATTAAACTGTTTCGGATTATTTTTATTTGATATATCTCACTTGTCATTTGGCTAAACTTTGCTCTTTCTGCTACAAAGTCAAATCTCTTTGCTTTAAATAATTTTGAATTTTGATAGGTTAAGTATATGCGTTTGCTTACTCAGTAAGTAGTAGCATTATTTGACATTAAAACATATATATATATTGACAAATTGACAGCTTATCTTCATTTCATTACTAACATAAATCCTTTCTTAGACGAATCATATTGGTAACGTCCAATATACTCTATTTTGGCGCATTAGGCAACTGCCTACCTTCCTTCACATCCCTTCCATATTTCAGTGGTTTACTACTTAGTGAGAACAAAGACAAAGTTAAAATTTGAAGTTTAAAGACTCTACACTTAATGTCAAATTCATAACTCGTTATAGTTATTGATTTTTTAATTAAATATTTATATATCTTTAATGAATTTTCTAAAACGAATATAGGATGTAAGCAACCTTCGTTGTTGATTGAGAGCCGAGTGAGAATGTTAATTTTGGATGGATGGCAAAAGCAAACGACTAAACGACCATTTAGGATGATAGGCAAAAGGTAAAAGACAAATTTAGGATGTATGGTGTAAGTAATCATTCAAAATTTTCCTTTGACAGCCTGTTAAGCAGATTAATAGTAGGAGTAAATGACAAGGACTACCTTTACTATCCTCCTCCTTTTGTCATACACGATTTTTTTTATTTAGGAGCTAGCTATACCTTAAATAATCATTTAGTTGGCAACCATGATAAGATGATTAACTCTCTTCTTTTGTATTTTTATCTTCACTAGTTTTTGCTAGATGAAAAAGGTCCCTAAAAAATCACAGAAAACCAGCCAAACATCCTGAGAGATTATTTAATACCGTTGAATTACGACTGCCCCATATTTAATGTTGAGCAAAAGGTTGAATTTGTCTTTGTATTATTCGATACTCTCTCCGGTCCACAGTAAGTGACCAATTTGCTTTGGGTACACCCATTAAAGAAATATTAAAATCTAGACAAAAATAGTTAGTGTGACTAAACTATGTTTGACTAAAAAGTGTTAAACCTTTTTATAAACTAATTAAATAGGAAGATTTGAGATAAATCCTAGCCAAAGATAATTCGTCCTAGATCTGAGGCAGAAGATAAGAACAAGAAGAATAGCGGAACATAAAATTTAATCATAGCAATAATTGAATCCCCTAATGTAAGGAGAGGATGGTGATTTCACAACATTGAATAATAGCGAAGAATACATAGATCAAAAGGGTCACCGATCTTTAGCAAGGTTGACCACCACCCATTTGATATGATGAGACTAACGATGTATACTGAGGATCAGAGTTTCCTTGCTTCTCTCTCCTTTGCAGGGTGAAAGAGATGAAGATCCTCAGTTTTGTTTCAACCCCTCCCCCCCCCCCCCCC